>NW_019384979.1:531399-532442 GCF_000671375.1 Centruroides sculpturatus | reverse complement strand
TTCCTATAAAAATTAAAATAATTAATTATAAAGTAGAGATTAAAATTCATTTTAAAACATACTTTTATACAAAATATTATCTCTTGTCAATGATTTAATGTATTTAATTGAAATATAAGTAGCAATAATCATGTTGCAGACAGAGTGAGAAATAAGTAAACAACAATTCAAATCGGTGTGCATGCTCGTACATAAATTCTCGTGCGCAGCAACAATTTGAGCAGTGCGCGGCCGCGCAGCTTAGAGGGAACATTGATTATAACTACATGGATAAAATAATCTTGGAGGTATTAACACCACAAAACACATATCGATTATATTACAATAAATAAAATGTACATATCGTTATTATTTAATTAATTACGATAGTTGCTTAAAAAAAAGAACATGGTGTTAAACCTTGTATCACTAAATTTAAAAAAAACAATCTTGTAGACGAAATGCTTATGGACGGATTTCTTAATGGCTAAAATGCCAGCTTATTCTTTAAGGATGGGTCAGAAAATCCTAGAAATTTTTCGGGTATGATTCGTTTGTCTAAATACGTTGGCCTCATCACACAATTGCCGCCTTGCAGAATTGCCGCAATTGCAGAATACTGAACGTTATATTTTTCTTCCATTATATCATTTTTTCCCTTGTGTTTATAACATAGATATTTCTTCGTTGTATTGACTTTTTCTGGTATTATATTAATTTTCTTATCTAATAATTTTTTGACTCTTTCATATACTTTTGGGATATATCTTATTTTTACAAATTTTTTCTCTTTATCTATTAATTTTTTCGGTTGCTTATTGTTTTCTATATTTTTAACCCATTTATTTAACAATGTTTTCGGATAATCATTTAAGATAAACATTTTGATAATATCATTTACTTCTTTTTCCTGTGTTTCTATTTCAGTTGTTCGTTGTCTTATTTTATTGATATACATTTTAAATATATTATATTTCATATTAATCGGTATAATTGATTTATAATTAATTGTTTTTGGAATCTGCATAGGTTTTACATATTTTTTATAAATCAATTTATCTTCT
>NW_019384979.1:519657-529417 GCF_000671375.1 Centruroides sculpturatus | reverse complement strand
AAATTCGAATATTGGTTCGATTATAGAACGATTGTAAACGTTCCAGAAACGTTGAAAATAGTTCGTTTGACTGGACGTGAACAGGAGACGTTCAGAAATAGAATCGGGACCAGGTCTCTAATTAGTCTGGAAACAGGGGCCTAATTCTTGCATTCTGTGAAAACGGATAAGATTGGCTATAATGTAATTATCTTAATCTTCACTATCGTTACATTTTGCCCACAAATAAAAACCCAGCGAAGCGGGTCCTTGCAGCTAGTATAAAGTATATTTTCAAGAATCGGTTTATCTGAAGCCAAATTTCATTTGGTTATAATCAAAAATCAAGATTCTTGCTTCAGAATGAACCTAACATATTTACGGTAAGTATTATGATTTAATCCCAATCACAATCAATAATGTTAAAAGTTGAATTTAGAAAAATGCAATAACGATAATAAATTTAAAGAAATTTTATTATTGTATTTGTATGCACCAAAAGGAAACATCTGTTGTCTGTGACGGACGACCGGATGACCCAGGCAACAGACGGCAGCATACTTCTTTTTCCGAAATCGAATCCGGGCGAGCAATTTTCTCGGAATTCTTTTTATATGTTTCTATTTCGAATTGGGCCCACCAGTGGCAAGCAGTCTTCGTTCCCTGAACACTGGGAGTTCGGTCGTGGGTTCGTGCCTCGCTCGGACGGGTTGGCCACGTGGAGTTTTCCGGGTTTTCTCCACGTCTGTTACGCCTAAATAGGAGTCACTTTCCTTTAAAAAGACTTCCCGGAAGGCAAACCCTCCTAGGCAGATCGCCCAAGTGTTGCATTGCCATAACAAAAAAAAAATATTTCGAATTCGTCGGGCGGTCGGGCCTCACTACTCATCTGCCATTGTGGACCTAGACGAACCTACAATCAGTGTTACCAGATGTTTTTTGTCCTTGTAACCAAATAATTTTTAAAAAGTAGCCCAAAAGTAGCCAATTGCTCGAGCAGTTGGCCACTTTTGTACCAGGTGTTGTTTTACCTAGTACTTTTGTACTAATATAGTACCTTTTTACTTGTGCCAGTACCAAGATATCCAACACCATTTTCCTAGTACCATTCATGAGATTCTAATACCTTTCCTTTCAAAACATTCATTTTTATTCTATATTTCTGTATTTTTTACTTTACTTTGACAGTAAATAGATGTTTTTATTGCTCCCTTATTCAAATGCAGCAGTTGAACGTATTTTTTTGCAATTAAATTTAATGAAAACTAAACTACAAAATCGAGTTCTTACAGCGATAAATGTTAAACTTGGAAACCATCATCTGCTTCAACCATACAAAAACATTCTAGTGAAAAAGATTCTGATGATGATGATCTTACCAGTGATTTTTCAACGTGATAATTTTAAATTTTAGTACTTCATGTTCATTTTGCTCATTTGATTGTTGTTGAGGAATAATAGCATTCTTGTAATATATGAATTTTGTATGTTACATGTAACACTATATAAGACATTTACAAGAAGCTGACATTGGCAAACAGTTGCAATTAGCGTAACGTTATTTGTTACTAATTTTATCAAAAACAATTAAAATTTATAAAAATTACGCCCTAGTAACCATGTTTGGTACCATTCCGTATAGCATAGCATTTACCATTAGTCATTTTTGTTTATAGATGCATTTTCTTTTCTTATTTCTTTCTTTCTAGGATATCATTTATCTGGAATTTATATTAAATTTTCTTTAAAAAATAAGCTATTATAAACTAAAAAGTCTCCTGTCAAGCATGACTGAATACTTACTGGAGCTATCTTTTTAAAAAGTTTAAATTTAATTAAGTAAATTTAAAATTACGCCATTTGCCAAAATATTTAAAAATGCAACTTAATGAGGAAAATTTCCCCAAAGTATTCTCGGTCCTTTCGGAAAGAATGGCTTCAAGATAAAAATCTTAAAAGTAAGCACCTTTAAGATTTTTTCTTGAAGCCATTCTTTCCGAAAGGACCGAGAATACTTTGTCCATTTTCCCATTTTTATACCAATAATAAATAAATTATAAAACTTATATAAATTATACTATATGCGCTGTCTACTCGTTAAGTTTAAAAACAAAACGAGTAGACAGCGCAACAAGTATTACCGTTCTGTGCGCAAAACAAAGGATGAAATAATTTGTGTAACCAGCCCAAAATGTAGCCAAGTCAAATTTTTGTAGCCCAAAAAGTAGCCAATGCGACAAATGCTTTTTTTAACGCCAAACTGAAAAATAAGTAGCCCAATTTGGCGCAAAGTAGCCAAATCTGGCAACGCTGCCTACAATGTGTATGAGAAAAAATCCCTGAGTAACTTTATAAAACTTTATTTGTTTCCATACATTATTTTTTCGAGAAATATTTTACGATCGAATATAATAATAAAAAACTGAAATTCGAATAATTTATGATTTTGGTTAGTTTATGGGTCACGTGACACAGCAGACGGAAATAGAGAAGAAAAGTTGTTGCCTTTTGAATAGAGACAAAATGCCTACCGCCTCTGCCAAAGTCGAGAAAATTGCTTCTAACGAAGTATGTGATCCAATGAAACAAGTCGTGGTGTTAGTAGAGAAGAAAGTACGCAATCTGGAAAAAAGAAAGGTACAAATATATAAATTAACGATCTTAAAAACTTTCGAAGAGACCACCTTACTAAGCCTAACTTGGTCGCCATCCTTCGAACACGTTTTATTTTCTATCATTTCGCTTTATACTTATCTATTGAGAACGATCGTGCTTTCACTTTTACTTGCAGACTTTTAAAAAATGAATCTATTTAATCTGTTTGCAATGAAGTAAAATTTTTTAATTACAATTAATTATTTTATGACAGTTTTTTTTAATTTTATTTTAAAGGTAAATTTATTTTTCATGGAATCAGAAATTCTAGGTTAAAATTACTTTATTTCCTCTTGATTTATGTATACAAAAATTATCAGAAAGAAAAATTAGTGAAAAGAAGTAATATAAAATTATATTCTGATTTTAGAAATTAAAAAATAGTTAAATTAAACATTTTTTTTATTTAATAAATATACTATCTAGTATTATAGCAATTATCCTTCAAAAGAATGTGAATATGTAAAATTTGGCTATTATATAAAGTTTTCAGATAACATAAAACAATTGTTTGGAATAAATAAAAATAGCCTATCTAGAACAGACATTGAATGGATTTATGTAAATAATAATGGGAATAGTGAAACTCATTTTTTGTCATTCCCATTACTATTTCAGTTCCATTTGTCCAAGACAAGTTCCTTTATTGATGAAAATTTAACAGCAATTTTGAAATATTCTTTTCTGCACAACACTTTAATGCTTCTTTCTAGAGAAATTACTGGTATTGGTACTAATAAGTTTCACCTCTAAGTCTTTGCATTTCCGATACAGTTTGAATATAGTAAATGAACAAATGTTTTCGATCCTTTATCCAGAATCTGCTTTAGGTTCTTATCTTTTCTGGACATCACCATATGGCTCAAGGAAGACAAAATAGAAACTGAAGTATACTACAGACTCAGCTTCCATCCTACATACATACTGGTAGATTCTGAGGATCCATATTCCTATAAGGTGATGGCATTCAAGGCATTAACAAAGAGTGTGTTCACACACAACTCTAGATGGGAGGACACACTCAAGGAACTTGAACATGTAGAAGACATCGCAACAAGCCATGGGTACAATAGAAACTTAATTAGGAATTTAGCTCAGAACTTCTACAGACCACAGAGTGGGTGACATACCTCCACAGACCAGGGTGAGTCCAACAAGATACCTGATCAGGACCCCATTGCAAAACACACAATGATAGAATATAACAAAAACTACATTCCCTATATAAAGAAATAGTGGAAAAGAAGGGCACAAAAATAGCTTACAAGGGGTACACAAACAATTTACTCTCTATTGAAGAATGCTAAAGACATGCCTGACAGTTTGAGGGCACCAGGAGTTTATAGTGTCCCGATCAGAGACCATACTTTCCAGAGAAATTTGGTATACATTGGATCGACCAAACGGTCTCTACAAAAAAGGATTAAAGAATACAAATACGATATCGCCAAGAAAAGATAAACCATCTCCCTGGCCACTTATGCCACCAACCCTGATGTAGCAGCCAACTTGGACAACACCAGCATTATAAAGAAATCCTTCCAGACAGACCACATCAGGTCCTTGGAAACACTCAAAATTTACAAGGCAAGCAAATTGGGGAACTATGTAAACTTCAAGGAAAGCTATGTGATATCTCAAGCATGACGTTACGCCTGTGAAGATCATCCGCATCAATAATTATATATTATTTCCTCAGTGATCAGCCACAGCGTTAAAATACAGTTATGGGATACAATCATTCAATTCTGTACTATCAATGCATTTAACAGATTTAAGCAATTTGTATTTGAAAATGTTTGAAATTCTTGACATTCCACAATCAGAACAATAAGAACCTGAAGCAGATTCTGGATAAAGGATCGAAAACGTTTGTTCATTTACTATATTCAAACTGTACCGGAAATGGAGAGTGATTAGAGGTGATACTTATTACAGATATACCTCACTTTACATCAGTAATTGGTTCCAGGAGAGACATCTTAAGTCGAAAAATGACGCAAGTTGAATTTACTTGACACTAGGCTAAACCACAAATAACCATTCCCAGTTCTGTACAGTAATACCCCGACTTACGCGAACCTGAAGTTGCGTGATTTTCAAATCTCGTCGATTCGTTTTTTGTTTGAGCACCATGCAACTATTGATTACTCACTCCCCCCCACACTATTGTTCGGCTTACATGTTCGGACGTGTCACGCGGAATCGATACATAGCTACAATTTATTTTGTGTTATTTATTTCTGTGTTTGTTATATCTACGGAGACTCGAGAGACTCTATGTGGTGATTTCTCGTAACCGTGAACGAATTAAAAGACGAGATAAGATTAACGAGAACATTTATTAGCTTACATACATCCCACTTATTAGCTTACATACATCCCACTTATTAGCTTACATACATCCCACTTATTAGCTTACATACATCTCACATACAATACAATTTGCAAAATTATATCCTGACTTACGCGAATTCGACTTACGCGGTCATCGCTCGGTCCCACCTATCACGTAAGTTCCGGGTATTACTGTATTTTATTTATAAATGCATTTTTAATAATATATGGTTAATAAGAATCTATTTTAAACTTACAAGCAAATAAATTTTAGTTTTTAATATAGTATAGAAAAAAGTAATCTAAATTTATGAATTCATGTACGTACAGTACATACATGTAAATGTACTGTACATGTTTACAAGTATATACTGTATTTTTGTGAATGTGGTTTGGACTGGACTCTATTTGTGAATGTGGTTTGCTCTAAGACATTATAAAATAAGATGATTTTGTAAGGTTAAATAACAAATACAGTTATTAAAATTATTTTGCAATAGTAGAAAATAAACTAATTTATGTTAAATTTACCAATAATGAGTGATGCTGACAATGACGCCAAATGGTAGATATTAGAGCTACCGTGGAAAACACCAATATTGAGCTCTTAAAGACCGCTAAATAAGACGACAACACAGAGTCACAGATGTTTTCATATTTCATTCTCTATGATTTATGATATTATATTATATTATATTAACATTACTGTAAATGTATGTATTTTAATATAATTTTGTGTGTTTTTAACACTTTTCTAGTGATATTATGACTTCAATATTTGTGGCAGACAGATGTAAAGTTGAATAAACTGACTTATTTTTTCATATATTTTTTTTTGACAAACCACGTATAATCGAGAACAATGTAACTTGAAACGATGTAACTCGAGGTATACCTGTACTTTAATGCATATCTACAACAATAAATGCAGATGCTTATTTTGAAGTATCAAATTTTTCAAACCCAGTTAATACAATATTGTATTTTGTAACAGACAATAAGTTATCATTATTTATTATTATTAGTTTACTATTATCTTTTAATATGACTTGATACTGATACACTGATGTAACCTGTGCAAAAATGAGAGATTCTATTAGTTTATAGATTTAAAGAAAATGTTCATTTGCACCTGTTATTTGTAAAGAAAGTTTTTTTTAAATCTATAGACTAATAGAAGATTTTGTTTTTTCAATCAGAGATTACATCAGTGTTTAATGTCCTATTGATAGATTGTAGTCATAGTAAAATAATAAATCAAAAAAGGACAAGAACCATTAATTAATAAGTTTTTCATTTCAGTGCAGTATTACAAAATTCTACTTTGGAGTGAATTAGTATTCCAAATGGAATCTGATAATATGAATAGTCTCTTGTAAATCTTTAATAATAACAGAACTTTGCATTAATTTTTTTTTAGTACATATATAGTATGCTTGCACATTGTTAATCATTTTCTTATTTTTTCCATCAGAATAATCTGTTCAGAATGTCTTCCTAATTGCTTGGTACTCATCTGTTTAGATATACATTGTAGACCCAATATATTCAAGTGATTGCGCCCAAAAATTCTGTGTACATTATACTAATACTTCTGTGTACAAGTTTATCATAACTTTTGATCTCTTGCAATAAAATATATTATGTACTGTAATTTTTTAAATGCTAGTAATAAAGATTTCTATCAAATTTGAATTGGGAATTGATCTGGACAATGTTAAAAAGAGATTTTATGTAATACAAGGTCTGTTCAAAAAGTATCGGACCTTTGGTCGGCAAAAATAAATTTATTGACTTTGAGGTACAAAACCCTAATTCCCTTCAAAGTAGTCTCCTTGGTAATGTATACACTTCTCCCAGCATTCCTGCCATTGCTGGAAACACTGCTGGAATGCATCTTTTGGAATGGCCATCAGCCAGTTTGTCGGATTCCGCACGATATCTTCTCTCGACTAAATTCGGGTTTTTTTAGCGGCATTTTCAGCTTGGGAAATAGCCAAAGGTCACACGGAGGCATGTGGAGAGAGTACGGAGCGTGACAAACCACAGAAGTATTGTGTTTGGCGAAGAAAGCCCGAATCAGATGCGCAGAATGAGCAGATGCATTATCATGATGGAGCTGCCAAGTTTTGATCGACCACAGATCTGGTCGTTTGTGTCGCACTGTATCGGAAAGACAATGAAGGACCTCCTGGTAGTACTCCTTTGCGATGGTTTGGCCTTGTGGTGCGTACTCACGACACACCACCCCATGAGAGTCGAAAAAACTGTCAACATGACCTTTGATAATGCTGCGGACTTGCTGCGCTTTTTTTGGCCTCGAGGATCGTACCCGAAAGCCTGCTGAATCTTGTGAATGGTTTACACTCGGGTATTGCCAAGGTTTTTGGCAAAATTTGATGTAATATCGCTGCTCACGTTGTTGAGTCATTTTCCAGCTTAGTGGAATCCGACGAGAGCGCACTACATGACCTCACTCATAGGCCGATTGCCAACGACTGACGCTTCCTGCAGGCGGGAAAAAATTCAGGGCTGTGCATGACTGTCCCCTCCACAACTCCACCGAAGGAGGCCTCTCGCGCATCATTGGTTTACGTGGAAAAAAAAAGGTCTGATACTTTTTGAACAGACCTTGTATATACAGTAATACCTCAACTTACGCTATCCTGACTTATGTGAACCCGGAGTTATGCCATTTTCAAATCTCGTCGGTTCGTCTTTTGTTCGAGTGCCACACAACTCTTGATTACTTACTCCCCCCCACACTTGTTCGGCTTACATGTTCAGACATGTCGTGCGGAATCGACACATAGCTACAATTTATTTTGTGTTATTTATTTCTGTGTTTGTTATATCTACGGAGACTTGAGAGACACTACGTGGTGATTTCCTGTAACCGTGAACGAATCAAAAGATGAGATAAGATTAACGAGAACATTTATTAGCTTACATACATCCAACTTGGATTTTACACAAATTGCAAAATTATACCCCAACTTACGGTTATCGCTTGGTCCCACCTATCGCATAAGTTTGGGGTATTACTGTACTATAGTCATGTTATATCAGATATATATGTATGGTATTTTTAAAATGTTGACTTTCATTTATTGACATAAGTGGAGTTTTAATGGTGATATGTAATGCTTAGTTATGAAAATACTGTATTGAGGAAATACTTAAAATTATTTCAAAGCATAAAAACCTATTACCATAAAAAAATTATTATTTTTGCAATATTAGTAAAAGAAAATAATGAAATTATGAATATTAAATAATAATAATGGCTTTTTAAATTAAATAAATTTACAATAATAATAAATTTAAAAATTTGCAATTAATGCTTTCAAGTCATTTGAAACTAAAATCTTCATTAGCAAATTTGATAAATTAATTATTATCCAAAAATATGAATTTGAATTGCACTACTGCTATATCTATTTTACAATACTTTTTGTACTATGGTTTGAAAGAAATTAAAATATAATCTCACTTTTTGTAAAATGTATTAAAGATTCTTATTTTAAATTATGACATTGTAAAAACATCTATTGAAAAATTATGAAATTTTGTTAGTTGTAAAATGTATCTTAACCTCTAAACAGAAACACAAGTCTACTATTTAATTGGAAACATTGGTCTGAGAGACCTTGTATTTTTGTAGGCTTCATTTTGCATATTTATTACTATATAAGAATTTATTGATGTATTTTTACAATAAAAGCAAAATTATGATTAGTAATTCAAATTTATTCAAAACTAATTACAGTAGTAAAATTAAGGAAAGTTTTGAATAAATTATAATTTTTATTTATGTATTGTTGCACATGTGATACAAACTTTTCTGCAGCACTTTAAGACAAATTGGATTGTTATATTTGATACACTTGTAGGAAATTTTTCTGTCCTTGAAAGATAAACACTTGAAACAGATCTTCCTCTTCTCAAGCTTGTTGCTTAAAACTTGATTATCTCCAGCAGCAGTATTTTCATATTCCGGTATTGGCTTCCATATCAATGTTGTGGGTATATTAGGAATACTGAGCAATCTTTTGATATGCGAGTTTAATGGAGTGAGCCAAACATTTAATAAAATGGAATTTTTTGTTGACTGGATTTTCACAGTTGCACAAATAAAGTAAGCTCTTAATGATTTGTGAGTACTTGTTGATGGAATATCCATAATAGAGTTCAAAAATTAAGATAAACCTTATTGTGAAGCAACAAAAGTAGCAGTTGAAAACTATATAAAGTACACACATGAAACACCTGATCAAGTAAGGTCGAGTAAGACCTGAGTCACCTGATCGAGTCAGGCCTTCACATTTTTTAAAAAGCTCTATGTATCTTGAAACAGTTATACACATGCATGATGCTAACAGTAACATATGCATGATGTAGGCAAGTGGTTGATAATAAGGTACCTTGGAAGAGAAAGATGAAGCTCAAACAATTCTGCCGCATTGTAGCTTAACATAACGGCAATGATCTTACAGACTGATGTTTCCGTTCAGAGGTTAAAATAATTAGAGGGCAAATTAGCAAATAATAATAATAATAATAATACGACATTCTTACAGAACAACAAAAAGGTTGCCGTAGAAATCACAGGGGATGCAAAGAACAGTTACTCATAGATTCAGTCATTTTACGGCAAGCGCACAAACAACACAGAAACATACACATGGCATATATAGACTACAGAAAAGCATTTGACAGTGTTCCACACAGTTGGCTGCTACATATTCTACACATGTACAAAATACATCCATCACTCATTGCATTCTTC
>NW_019384979.1:499575-519459 GCF_000671375.1 Centruroides sculpturatus | reverse complement strand
AACTCGCCCAGGAAATAAGGCATCTGTGGAGGATGGATAGGGTGCTTATTGTAGCCTACTTGTCGTTCTCTTCTCTACAGGTGTCATACCACAAACGCTACACAAAAGCCTGGGAACATTACAATTGAGTACATACATCACACTACAGAAGGCCACTATATTGAATACATGCCACATTGTTAGGAAATTCCTGAATACAGACACACACAATGACACACTTCTTTAATTTTAGTTTTGTTTTGGTTGCTATGCCTTGACTCTGGTCCAGCATAGTACACAGCCACCGGTGTGAACCGAGTATAACTCACAAAACCCAACATAATAATAATAATAATAATATAGAATTCTGTATTTAAATCCAAAATATTTGGCAGCCAGATGGCCAAGAGGACTTAATAAAGCATTAGTCTACCACTCTGGGACTAGGAATTGAATCCAGCAGGTTAACAAAATGCCAGAAATTCTTTGGGGGCCGTCTACCCTGAATACATCAGACTCTGTCCCTTACCTGACCATTGTGGGTCTGGCTGAATCATGATAGGTTTTCAAACAAGTAAAACAGCAAAACCGTATTTGGAACAAGACTGTCTTGGAAATTCACTACTAAGCGGAATCACTTTGACCCTCAAGGCGGGTCTCGTTCTCATTCTTTAATCTTCTTTGGTATCGCTGCTTTTGGGTGCGATTGTTCAAACTTTGCCAGCCACGATGCATTTTCAATGAAATTAACCTATCCAATTTCGAAATTTCTCTCTATTGCATGTTGGCCTGGGTTGAATTTTTGTCAATGCATAACGAAAAGTTCCTGTTTTTGAAAAAAATAATTGTGGCTATTGTATTGTCTGAAATTATTTTTTTATTTTGCACAAACAATATACAGTTTAACCTGATTATAATGTCATTGAATGTAACGACAACCCTAATATAATGTCAAATTTTTATCGGTCCTACGATTTTACTATACTACATAATAAAAACATCAATGCAAGATTGGTTCAAAACCACTGTAATAAGTACTACACCACTATTGCGGTGGAGCTCCCTGACATTACTCTACATATTTTATCATTCTATTGCTCCCCGTTGGAATCACTGGAGCCTGCTCTGCATCTCCTGAAGCAGACCACTAATACATTGGATGGCAAAAATATTTTCATCTCTGGGGACTTTAATGCCAAATCGCCAATGTGGCATAGTCCCTATGAAGACCCCAGAGGGAGAGCTATGCTGGAGCTGATGGCTGTGGCGGGCCTTCACTCTGTCAACTCCAGCCCGCTTCCCACTTTCTACTGAGATGTGGGCGAAAGCTGGGTGGACATCTACCTGGCCAATGATAGCATCATGAACCACGGTCTAAAGTGCAGCACAGTGAACCATCAAACTGCCAGTGATCATAGGTACATCCAAACAGAGTTATTTGGACTTCAACTAAAATGTAAAATGAGTATAGCTCATAGGACGATCTGGGAAAATTTCGAAAATACCCTGAAAAATATTTGGACTCCTCCCCAAATTATCAATATCACTACACATGCAGAAGTTGACAACATTGTCACGACTCTCCAAGACAAGATCCATTCTGCCTACTGGGCTTCAACCACCATCAGGGTATATAAAAAGAATACTCCCTAGTGGGACTGTGACCTAAATCGGAAGAGAAGAGAAACAAGGGCAGCCAGGAGGAAGATAATAAGGAGTCATCAACACCTGATGCTGAGAAAGGTTTATTAAACAAACATTAACGTTTTTGACCCAATATGATAGACCATCTTCAGATGCAACCGAAATTTGAATGTATTTCAACTTAACATTTAAACGACAGAATGTTCGAACACTTTTACATTTAAATTTAAAACAACAAAATACTAGATAAGTTAACAAATAAATAAGAAAATAAAACAAAACATACTAAATGAACTAATACAATAACAATGTAAATAATATAATAAAATAAAAACTAATATATGTAAAATAAAATAAAAATGAAATAAATGCACAAAAAAATGCCTCTAAGTGTAAGGGCAGGTGCGGACTAAGAATTTTTGTGTTTTAGTTTTTCTTTTATGTAGAATTTCCATGCAGAAGCTAGCCCATCTGCATCCCAGATGTTAATACAACAATCCTTTAATTTACTTGTATAGATTTCAATTTTTTCTTCATGCATTGCTAATGATGGGGAATGCATAGCCATGAGGATAGTTGCTTCATTCCATTTAACCACAGAGTCCTCTGCTTGTGTCATACCGGATAATACTGTGTTGCAGTGCCCTTTATTAATGTCATATTTGTGCTCCTTATGTCTGATAGCTAAATTCCTTCTTGTGACCTCAATAATTTAATAAACATTTCTCAGCATTGGGTGTTTGATGATTCATTAAGTATTTTAAATAGCTGAGTATGATATTTAGTTGCTAATGAGGAGATTGGGGATGTTAGTGTGCATTCGGAAGAATTGCAAAAAAGATTTATTTTATTGTATTGTTAATAAAGAGTATGATTATTTTGTGATATTAGCAAGGTTGCTGCTGAAGTTTTCAATGCGAAAATGTGAATGTCAGACATTCAGCGCTGCCTTCCTGTAAGTCTAGAAGTTTGAAAAATTGAGCATGATTCCACTGATGTTCCAATGCCATTGTCAAACTTCTAGACTTCAGGAAGGTGGCGCTGAACATCCAATATTCACATTTTTGCATTGAAAACTTCAGCTGCGACCTTGCTATCCACTCATTGTGAATTGCATAATTTGGAAAAATTGTATTGGGTTTACATTATAAGGTTGACAGTGTCAAGTTTTTTATTTTTTTAATGTCTATTATGGATTTAGCAAAGCTTACAATATGATGACTGAGTAGTAAGAGAAAGACCTAAGATATCTAAAACATGAAAAATTCCTAATGATCTAACAGCAAATTTTTCAGAATGGATAGCACATACCTTGGCCTATCTTGGCAAAATTCTTGTCTCAATCATAGCTTTATAGCTTAAATTCTCTTAAAAATTTTCAATTCTGATTTCAAGAAAATAAAATTTTTTTTGTATGATTACCTTAATAACCTAAATAACTTTTTTGTTTATTAATAGGGAAAACTGGACAATTATCGGAATGATCACAAAAACGGCAAAGAATTAAATGAAGACCAAAAAGTATGTCATAATTATTAATAATAATAATAATTTAAACTTATTTACTATGGCATTATAGTATTTAATATTGTTCTTTTCTTATTTAACAAAATTCAAAAAATAGAATTTAGTGAAAATATAGAAATATAATCTTACATTGAAAATTTGTATTATATCACCTATGTATGTTTATCTAATAAGATTAGTTTAAAAATTTTATCCCTGTGATCAAAAAGTATCGGGAGTGGTTCAATAAAACACAAGATTTGACTTTATTCATCAAAATTTATTTCTCCTCTTTCAACTGCAATGCACTTATGCCAGTGTTTTTTCCAATCCTTGAAACATGCTTTAAAGTTGTTTTTGTGAAAGACCTTCAGGAATTGCAGTGAATTTTGTTCTATGGCATCATTTGACTAAAAATGGTGACCACAAAACAGAAATTTTAGTCAGGGAAACAGGAAAATGTTGTTCAGTGCCCCATACCAGGTGGATATGGAGCTTGCAGAACTGTATTTATTGAATTTTTCACCAAAAAATTACGAACAAGAGCATTGTGAGCAGGTTCAGTACAATGGTGCAAAATAAATGAGTTTTCTCACCACAAATCAGGTCATTTTCTGCAAATTGCTTCTCACAAATAATGCAAAATGCTTAAATAATAGTCTTTGTTCACAGTTTGGACATACAGAAGGAATTTGTGATGCACAGCACCACAAAAATTGAAAAAATAGTCAACATGACCTCGATTTTTGACTGACTTTGATATAATCTTTTCAGTCTTGCTTCACCTTTTAAGCATCATTCACTTGATTGTTGAGCTGTTTCAGTGTGAAAAGCATCGATCCATGTTTCATCATCTGTAATAATGCATTTTAAGAACTATTTGTTTTGAGAAAGCATTTCATTGGCCATTTGAATATGTTGTTGTTTTTGGAAAAAATTCAACACTTTTGGGAAAACTTGAAGTGGCATACCACAAATTCAAATGATGATTTAAAATTGTTTGACAAGATCTAAATCAGAGGTTGTCCAACCTGTGGGCTGCATGCGACCCAAGGCAGGCCTGAATGTGGCCCAATAAATGTGTACACAAAACTGACAAATTTTTTTATGATTTATTTATTTATTTATTTCAACGGCATAAACTCAAAAAAGAAGTTTCACGAAGCCATAAACCTTTATACATATTTTATTTTTAGTGGAAAGGAAATATTTTCAAATACTTGGAAATGTGTGAATGAGGAAGGTATACTAAATAAAGCTGGAGTTATGACTCAAAGGCATATAGACTCAAATTTGGGGAAAGGAGAGAAAGGCCTAAAGATAAAAAGTAATGAGAAATGTTAAATAGACCTTTTCTAGTTATAGACTTAAATCTGTTATGCAAATATTGACCCTTAATTTTCCAACATTCCTCACTTCTTTATCTTTTGTCTTTTTTCTCCTTTCCCTGCTTTTGGGTCTATAATCCTTTGAGTCCCAAATCCAGCTTTATTTAATATTCCTTCCAGCATTGCAAGATTTGGCTACCCTTTTATTAGTTTGACGTAAAAAATATCAGTTGGCGCATTGGCTAGTTTTTGGGCTACATATTATTTATAAATATATTAGTTGAATAAAAATGCGCTTTAAAATGGTGTTTTGTAGTTTTTTATTAATTAGAGACCTAAATAAAACAAATATTTGTGTTTTTCAAATAAATTTTTGTTTGTCTTCTTTATAATAAATGAATTTACCGTATTTTGACGAGTATAAGTTGCACTTTTTTTACTACTTTTTGGGGCTCAAAATCATGGTGCATCTTATACTCGACAGGTAACCATTTTTACAGTGAAAGTATCTACAGTAGTGGTCCACTCTAGGGACCAACCTGTGCAGTGGTCCGTTAAGCAGATGGTCCCTCAACCGAATGGCTAGAGTACCTAGATTATCGGAGTAGCAACACACGAGTCATCGCCGCCATGTTCTGTCGACTGTCATCACATGACCTCTGAGTTTACATTAAGAAATTACGATTATTTCAGTTTAATAAAGCATTTTATTCAAGAATATGACGGATGGATGAATCGATACCTTTATTAAACTGAAATAATTTGTGATGAATGGAACAAGTGGATGATGAGTGTTGCAAATAAAAGTTTAACACCAACAAGGAGAATAAAATGAGCCAGCATTGCACAAGTGTGTGATTGGGTGCTGCGTTCTTGGGAAGGTATTAAAACAGAGATCATTATTAAGTCATTCAAGAAAACCGGAATATCTAATGCTCTGAGTGGTACAGAAGATGAGGCAATCTATGAAGATTCTGATGATGATAATTCAGTCAATACTTCGGGAATTCAAGAAAAAAGGGATGATGAATCAGTCATTACTGACGCCATTAGGAAACATACCTATGACATCATAGGTATGTTTCCTAATGGGTATAATTTACCAGTGATTCAGTTGAAGAATTTCTTGGCCACTATGATTAATAAAATGCATCTTTAGACAATCCCATTAAAAAAGATTTTTTCTAAATTTTTTGTCTCAAAAAGGGGTGCGTCTTATACTTGACAGCGACTTATACTCATCAAAATACGGTATCCATTTCTAAGTAAAAATTGAAAGTGTCTGTAAAAGTAATTTTTAAAAATATTCTTTTTTGTGATAAACTTTTAATACTTATTACTATAATCTAGATATGTTAAACCTTAAATATACTTGTATATTTAAGGATTGGGCCAAAATATACTTGTGGCTCAAAACTCCATGACTTCTTCTAATGTGGCCCATAGAAACAAAAAGGTTGGACCCTGATCTAAATGATACTGGAACATGTCCAATAATGTCTGTAAATGTTAAACAACAATCATTGTTTAACTGATCACTCAGCACCAGATCTCTGGCCCGAGTGATCAGTTAAAGTACATGATCTACTAGTGCGTGGTTCTTCTTCAATGGATTCACTGCCTTCCTTGAACATCTTGTATAACTCAAAAACCTTTGGTGATGATATTCTATCAAAAAACTTTTTTGATAGACTATCATCACCAAAGGTTTTTGGCAACATTTCCATCATTTTTAGCATGCTTCACTATACTGGTGAAGTGCTTATGTTAGGACTTCATCTGTCAGAAATCCACATGCATATGCAATGACTTCATTTTCATTACCTAAGTGTTATGTTATAACACCAACTCATATCTCTAAACCTTTTACCGGTGCATGTATTATCTCACTCTATAACAGTTACAAACGTTTTTGAACTGTTACGGTTCTTCTTCAGGTACTGATCCCCTAACACCGGGGTCGGCAACCTGCGGCTCGTGAGCCACATGCGGCTCTTTGGATGTGAAGCTGCGGCTCTTTGGATGTGAAGCTGCGGCTCTTTAGTTCCATATGCAAATATTATTTATTTTATCAANTGCGGCTCGCGAGCCACATGCGGCTCTTTGGATGTGAAGCTGCGGCTCTTTAGTTCCATATGCAAATATTATTTATTTTATAAAAAAAAAAACATTTAAAAGTCGTTCTGAATCGATTAACGAGGATTCGGCACCGATTCTATCTCTCAGCCACTTGTACTCGCTTTTCATCGCACTACTCCCCCGTGACATGCGTCGTCACTGTCGTTAGTCCGTCGGACGCTCTCGAATGATGCTGTCGTTGGATGTTTCTATGAGGTTTAATTCACTTTCGACACAAGACAATTCTGAATAAATAGATTAGTTTTTTTTATCAGAAAACTTTATTTATGCGAGTACTATTTATTGTTGGCAAGAAAAAATTTTGTGGCTCTAAAAACTTTGAAATTTTGTAAATTGTAATTTTTGGCTCTTCCGACTCAAAAGNCAAAAACTTTATTTATGCGAGTACTATTTATTGTTGGCAAGAAAAAATTTTGTGGCTCTAAAAACTTTGAAATTTTGTAAATTGTAATTTTTGGCTCTTCCGACTCAAAAGGTTGCCGACCCCTGCCCTAACAGAATGCAGTTCAACGATGTTACGAAATATGATCTGGAACGATGTCCCGACCCCATGACGTCACTACGGACGTGCGCATTATGCATGGCGTGCTCTATCTTAGCGATTTATCTATTAGGGCCTGCCAGGTTGTCGATAGAATGATTTCGTCCTTGTAGTTAATGCAGTAACGTCCTTCACTCGTGTTTATGCATATGTATATCGCCTCCAGCCATCTGAGGTGGTTCGTGCGGTGGGTGATGTGAATGACCTTTGCTTGCAAGAATACAGGTTCTATGTCAGAGTCCGACGAGTATATTAGGTTGTGTTGTTGCTGAAACCATGAAAGAACCAACACAGATCCGGGTTATTAGGGGCCGTTTAGTTGATCCTATGTAGATCATGTTTCTATCACACCTGTGATCAATGACCAGGATGGTGTAGATGCCAGGGAGCTTATTTCGGTCAGGGGTGTCCTTTCCATTCCTTAACAAATCAAAAATCGTAGCACATCTTCTAAATGTAATACAGATATTCTTTTTCTTAGCTATCTTCTTGTATAAGGATTTAAGTACTGGATTGTATGTGATAGGGATGTTGCTACTAGGAGTATCGTCGGAGAGTTGGTGACGGCTTGCTTCCTGCTGCATTTTTGCATTTAGTTTGTATATGAGCCCGTGGTATCCGTACTGTTCAGCTATATTCTCTACGCATTTCATTTCAGACCAGGAGTGCATGTGTGCCCTCCTGATCAAGGCTTTGAATGCGGCGACCTTGTATTGAGGAGGGTCACATGACCCTGCTGGTATGTATAAACTATCTGAGGTTTGTTTGCGGTAAACAGCTGTGTGGATGGTTGCACTTTCGATCATCATGTTAATGTCCAGGAAGTGTGCCTCTGTAGGATGTGCCTGGTCTATTTCTATAGTTAAGCCATACAGGTTGTTATTGATATCCTCGACCAGCGCCTTAATGTTCTTATTGTCTTTCCATAAGATTAGTATATCATCAATGTATCGCTTATATATTAGGATGTTGGAGAGGTATTTTGGGAGAAATTCTGCCTCAAGTTTCCTCATTACTATTTTACAGAGGTCTCCTGCAATGGGGCTGCCCATAGGGACTCCCCTTTGTTGCTCATATGTTATTCCTTGAATTGGAAGAATGAGTTGTGACAAGCAGATGTGCCAGTTCGAGGATGTGCTGATGGAATGTGTTGTCATTTACGATGTTAAACAGGATGTCCCTGATGGTGCAAAATACTGGTGGAAGTTTAATAGATGGGTACAGTGACTTAAAGTCTAAAACCGTGATGAAACGAGGTGGCGTAGGTGCATCGGTAATGATATCTTTTAGTCCCAGCCGTTTCACTAGCTTCATATTGGCGAAGTGTTTAACTCTCGTTTGTAAATTGGCGTCGCTGTTAGCGATGCTGCATTGCATACGGTTGATGTGCTCTTCTAGTAGTTTGTCATAGGGGTCTCGCAAGCAAAGGTCATTCACACCACCCACTGCACGAACCACCTCAGATGGCTGGAGGCAATATACATATGCATAAACACGAGTGAAGGACGTTATTGCATTAACTACAAGGACGAAATCGCTCTATCGACGGCCTGGCAGGCCCTAATAGATAAATTGCTAAGATAGAGCACGCCATGTATCAATATAACGCGCAAGTCCGTAGTGACATCATCGGGTCGGGACATCGTTCCGGATCGTATTTCATAACATCGTTGAACTGCATTTTGTTAGGGGATCGGTACCTGAAGAAAAACCGTAATGGTTTGAAAACATTTGTAACTGTTATAGAGTGAGATAATACGCGCACCGGTAAAAGGTTTAGAGATACAAGTTGGTGTTACATTACTATGGTGCTGATATTCCACCATTTGTTAAGTGTTATGTTATGTTCAATCCATTTATTGTTCATGTCCATGCGCATGTGCAACAACAACTTGATTCCAAGAATTTATAAAATTTATTTTAAACAAAATTAATATTTGATTCATTATTTGTGGAGCATGTTATCTGATCGGCTTGACCAAGCTTGTTATAGCAGTAATTCCATTGCAAAAACAAAATTTAATGTGCATTCTTTGCTCAGTTACATTCAACATTTCGAAAAATCTCTGGTGCAAAAATCTTTTATGCACTAAATAAGCATTTATTTGCAAAGAAAACCAGATGATGACATACAGATTGCTGCTAGATATCGATGAAAGTAAAAAAAAAAAACAGCCCCAAAAAAAAACTGTGCCTTTCTTGCCTGCATGCAATTTAAATGAACCATTCCTGGTACTTTTTGATCATAGTAGTACAGTGGTGCCTTGTACTTTGAACTTAATTCATTTCAGGAAGTTGTTCAAAAGTACAAATCAATTTTTTCCATAAGAAATAATGGAAAGTGAATTCATTCATTCGTTCTCTGATCCTGAACAGTACAATTTTGATAAACTTAAAAGTGCAAATACACGCTACTTAATGTAAAAATAGCACTATTAAATGCTCTAATAATAAATTAAAACATTAAATAAAAACAATAAATAAAATACATAAATACTGCATAATAAACTGAAAATTGCATTTACTAGTTACACACTTTGACATCTTAAAGATAGCAGCTACATGTGTATTGCTTTCACACTTCACAATAAAGTTCCTTTTTCATACAATCATTGATATTACAACCTTCCTCTTAAGAAGATACATCCTACATAGCAGCATCCAGTGACTGCAAGCAGAAAGAATCTTTGTACGTGCTTCCAATTTATGAGCGATTTCTGTTCAGAGTGGACACGTGTTGTTTACAAAATGGCAACAAGACAATTTCATTGAATGTGTGAGATCTGGAATTTATTAATGAAAATTCCGCTCTTTTATTAACTAAAATTTAATTAATTTACTTTCGTTTATGTAATGAATTAGAAAAAAAAAAACAATCTTATCTGGGAATGTGTAAACCTTCCTGTCATAACTATCAACATCTATTGTTCTCTGCAGAACTTGCAGCTCGTCTTGCACAAAAGTTTATAGTTAGCATCCAACTTTCATCACTTGTTTTAGGTCCCTGGGACACTTATAATCTTTAGCTCATAAACATTCAATCACGTGGTGGAAATTCCCCACAAAAAGCTATAAAAGACTGTTCTTACCCCTTCTCAGGGAGTCTCTTAACGAACACTGGACCGACAACACTGCACCGATTCTCCGAACCTGCTGAATTCCGATCTATGAACATCAATATCCTATCATCGCCAAAGTCGCGAACTTTTTATAATTGTGCTCTTCTGGATAAAAGACACCATTACTTGGACATTTAAGTGCCTACATGGACTTACTCACCTAGGAACCATCCAAAGAGGTATGAAAAGGCATGTAACTCTCTCTCGAGCTGGTTAGAAAGAGATTTGTGTAGTCTTTTTGTCAAATTTATTCATTTTAATAAATTCTTGTTTTATACTTGTTAAAAATGGTAGACTCCTTGACTCGTATATGCCTTTCACCTTAACGTCGACCCCAAATTCTCTCCCTTCACTCGCCTGACTTGTCATCCTGACTAGTGATGCACCCCAGGAGACCTTCAACCTCCCCAGCAGTTCACATATTGGTGTCACGAAAGTGGGGTTTTGAATCTAAAAACCCCTAGTATCTCGCAAATGCTTGCCATGAAAAAACAGTTTTTACATTGTATTACTGAAACTTCTTACAGGCAAAAGATACGTGATATTTATAAGAAATGTTGTCTTTGGGGAATTTCACCATTTGTATTGTGAAATAAAAGACAATCTAGCTTTTCTTCTTTGGAAGTGGCAATCAAACTTGCTGGTAGCTGCTTCCTGCACATGCATGTAGAAGTGTCATCTGGTGGTCGATGTGTGCAAAATGCATTCTGGACATGCACATCTGCTTGTACCAGTTTGTTTGTTCTGCTTGGTAGCATGTTCATGCCTATGATCACTGGATGCTGGCTTAGAGTTACAGTAGACCCCCTATAACATGGTAGATACGTTCCGTGTTTTATGAAATTCATGTTCTACGAGTCCTTAAATACATGAGCCAATCACAGCCCGGCACGTATGCAGTTTACGGACTATGGCTGTTTGAAAGGTTTTCTTCCATAAAATTAATTGATTCTAGACTAATTTGCCTCAACATTTTCAAAACACGTATAATTTTTTGGGAATAATCAATATAAACTGTGCTATAAACAAAAAAAATTGTAGGATTACTTACTGAGTGTGCACTGTTCGACGACGCCATTGCTTAAGCTTGTTTTCGTCGTGGAGTGGCGCATCGAACAGCAGACACGTGTTTCCTGATAAATTATATTTTTTTTTGCGAAAAATTCGCTAAACTTTGGAGACATCATTAAAATGTAAATATAATTTTTATGGACGTTAAATAATAATTGGTTTTTAATAGGTCTGCTGCTCGTTTAGATTCAATGGTTTGTGCAATATCTGCTATTGGTCTAGATTAGATCAATCCTGTTGCGACATGAGTTGGCAGTGACGTTTTACCGTATCATATGAGTCTCTTTTAGCGTGTTTATACGAATACGATCGCAATTTTTTTGCCATTATATACAAATCCTTATCATGTGAACCTGTTTTATAGGGGGTCTACTGTAGTTACTTCTGCACCCTTTTTGGATATCATAGTAAATAAGTAAAGATTATATTGGGTCAAACAAAGTTTTTGCTTATTTTTAACAGCTGTCCTTACTTAATTAATATAGATTTAACTATTTATAACATTTGTGAAATTTAACACATTACAGCTAATGTGAGGTTCTGTTCTTTGTAGAAGTAAGAAGTTTAAAATAAGCTTTATAAGCTTATTTTACTTAATACTTAAGTAGAGAACTGTGCAATGTATATAAATAAATCAGACTTTCAGTAATAATTTCTGGAATTTTGATGATTGTTTTTATATAAAAAGTTTGCATTCATTAATTTTCCCCAACTTCTTACTTCTTATTTTAAACTTTAAGAAGTTTAAAATAAGCTTTATAAGCTTATTTTAAACTTCTTACTTCATATTTTGTTTGAATAAAATTGAGTTGAAATATCTTCAGGTTAAAAAGCATGTAGCATGCTACTCTTTATGCATTTTAGAAAGGATATAATTCCATATAAACAGTAAAAAAGGTTCATAATGTCTATGGGGAAGATGTTCCTAAATTTTGAACTAACTGATAAACAATGTACAGTATAAGGCATTCAAAAGATGCCAACAAAGAAAAATTACAGGAAGAAATTGTTAAAAATTGAAAAAATACACAATTTTATATAACCAAACATACCAAATGTGAAGCAAAAAAGTACTGAATACAAGCGTAATTCTCAAGAGCAAGAGATGACTTGAGTTTTTTTTTTTTTTTAGGTGTCAGAATTTTTTATCGAGCTATTCAGATTTGAGTAGCTAATATTGAAAGATTGATCGCGTGCCACATAAATTCATTACATGGGCCATATGTTGGCCATCCCTGTTATTACATCTTAGGCAAGAACATATTAATGGATTTTACTGTACTATTATAAAATGACAAAAAGCTTAATTTTGAGAGTAGAGATGAGTTTTATTTATTTATGTTTTGTTTGGGAAGTCTCCAAATGTGTAGATTTGCAAACAAACTTGGAGGGTCAAATATGACACAATTCTAATACTTTTCAATTTTATATACATAACAAGTTGGGAAGTAAAAAGGAGTTGGAGTCAGTAGATTTTTTAATGACTCCAACTAAATCACCAAAACTCCATAACCCTGGTTCAAGTGCATTTTTTCAGTGTCTGCACAGTTTGAATTATGAAGCGTCATTTGAAATCCAAAGCAAAATTTTTGTCTTGGATTTCAAATTCTTCAAACACTAAATTCAATGAGGTATCATTGTATTTTTAATTTGAAATAATAATATATTAGGTAACAGAAAAAGAGATAAAAACAATGGAGTCAGTATTTTTGTCTTAAACTCATTTGTAATACAAATAAGTTGAAAATATATTAGATAACCCAGAATAATTATATTAAATTTTAGAAACCAGAATGATATTTAATAACAAATCAATGTATATTGCTAATAAACAACCAAACTACTGAAATAATGAAAACAATTTTTTAATACCACATCTAATTATTTAATAAATATTAACTTATACTTTCAAAATTATAAAAAAAAAATTAAATTTTAAATCAAGACTATGAACAAAGTGAAATAATTTAAAACTACTGAGAATTTTACAATAAAAATCATAAATGTTTTAAGTATAGAAAAATACATGTTTATGAAAAATATCACCTTTTCCATCAAAGATTATCAAAATAACAGGTATGACATTCTTTACCAGCAAAATTTATCATGAAATAAATGTTTTTGGTTTGTATATTGACATATTTTAACTTCATAAAGTTTCAATTTGAATTTAATTATTATTGAAATTATTATTATTAATTGGAATTTAGTTATTAAAAAAATGGAATATTATAACAAAATTTTAAAGTAACTTAAAAATACATTTGTTATTATAACATAAAAATAATAAGTGAATGAAGAATTACTGCAATAACAAGTAGAGAACTGTGTAATGTATATAAATAAATCAGACTTTCAGTAATAATTTCTGGAATTTTGATGATTGTTTTTATATAAAAAGTTTGCATTCATTAATTTTCCCCAAAATTCACTTCTTAATTTATTGTGTTTTGTTGTTTGTTATTTGTTGTTATATCTTGCAGTTTTTAAATTTTTTTCCTTAATATTAAATTATATATATATGTATGTGAATTATCGAATGTACTGTATATACATATTGTTACATATATATTCGATATACATTCAAAATATATATATATATATATTCCCGGGATTTTTTTCGGCTTGTGTTCGAGATGATTCGTCCGAAACTTCCAATTTTCGCTTTTTATTAATGTCGTGTCTACCGATCTGTTAATGGTGAAAACAATTAGTATTTAAGAAAAATGCTAGAAAAAAAAAAGGGAGAGAGGAACAATGAAGAGACAAATGATTTCAGCAGATTATTGTATAAATTCAAACAAACGTTTCCGAGAACAGCAATAAAAATTGTTTGTNTGTTGTTAAATCCTTATTTAAATCGGATTTATTATTCATTTTTTTCATAGGTAAAATACTTATTTATTATTTAAGTAAATATTTTACCAGAGGATTATTCATTTTATATGATGATCTTAGCATGAACATCATCAACTGGTAACAGTTTGTGCATTCGTTAATAGCGGTCGCTCTGCAATGGGAGTGCGCTGCTGTTTGTAGGCATTTAGGAACAACAGTGAAAGAAAGATGGCAGTGCCCACACTATCGATAGTATCGTGTGGAGGTATCTATAATTCTAAAATGAGCTTTTAGAGGCAAAAGAAGGGTCCAAATTGTATAATTTAACCATTAAATGAATTATTTATTGAAAGAGCATTCAAAGTAGCCACGAAAACAATTAGAATGCTTGCGCGGAGGTATAGGCCTAAAAGAACGCACCCTTTATTACATTTTATGTTGTACGATGGTTTTACCCAATTCCCGAACCATGTTAGAGTGAATCCGTGCTATAGAAGTGCCATGTTATATGGGGGTTACCTGTACATCCAAACAAATTATTAATAGTTTAATTTCTTGACATTGATTATGAATTTATTAATCAAATTTTTCTTCAATAAATGTAGTAAATTGCTAAATGGTAACTGCTTTTATATCCCAGATAATCTATTGTAAAATAAATAGATTTTGAACAGAGAAAAATATACATAAACATAGTTTATAGTAAAATACTCTTAAATCAAAAAGTATATGGGACTTATAGTTACATTAATATTTACATATGTTATAGTATATGTGGAAAAAGGTCCCAAATATTTCTTAACAGTATTTTACTATGAAATAAGTTACTTATAATTGGTAAATGACCTATATCACCACTTTCCAATGTAAGTGTAATCTTTTTAAATAATTTTACTAGATATTTTCTTAAAAACACTTGCTTTGTTTTTTAAGATAACTACTACAAGATAAATAATTCAATTCAGAAAATACCAGGAAACAGAAAATGTATATTTCCTTGCAAAGTCTGTCTATTAAATAGCATATTTCTTAATCTATAGACAATCACAACTTACAGTAGAGTTACATTCCAGGAGGAAGTGTTGTAAATGAATAAAAGTGATAATGCATTTGAATGAATCAACCCACAAAATATTTTTTTTATAAATAAATTACAATACTATATTCTGATAATTAAAATTTTAACAAGTTTTATTACATTAATATACATTTTAATAAATGTGTATTTCAACTTGGTGTTATGTTCCCTCTGGAATTTTCTTAATTTATTGCCAAACTGAAATTGTGTAATCAAATAAAGATTTTATTATTTGATTCACTAAATTAGTGTAGTTGAGATGACAAATAATAATCTATTTCTTTTTGCCACTGACCACCAAGACCCAAGTAAACAAGAACTTTTACACTCAGGTGTTTTATTTTCCATTGATTTGACTTATTTTACGAAATGCATTTCAGCCAAATTATTTGTTTGGTCCTCCTCAGTTTACTATAAACCAAAACTTATAATTCTAAAATATATTTTACATGACTTTTTTAAAAAAATTAAATATACTTACAATTTAAAAATGCCAGGACATTCACAAATTCAGCACTATTTTTTTATTTTACATGAATTGCTTTTTTTTACAATGTAAACACCATTAGTTTACTTTATCATTGACTGGCACATATTAAAAAATAAACTTATAATTCTAAATTTATCTCTTTTTTTTACATGACTTTTTAAAGAATTATTTGTTCTTACAATTAAAAAGTTTTCTTAAATTTATAAATTTCACATTATTCTTTTCAAATTATTTAAATTACTTTCACTATGTATATACCACTGGTTCACTTATTCTGTTACTATAACTAATACAGTACATTTCTATTGGTTGATGATGTCATTCCAGCAGTTGTCTAATGTCAAACCTTTATTTGAATTTAACAAATTTTTACCATTTTTTTACATAATAATGTTCTTTAATTTTTCATCTTATTAAATTTTTTATTTACATAAATTTCAATATTATCATCTATTTCCATTCATTTTCTATAATTTGTGAAAACCACAGAGAATCTTTATATTTTAATATAATTGCAGCTTTGTGTCCTTTTATTCTTTCTTACTTTTAATTTTTTCTTAGTTTCTCCTGTATAGAATTTCCTTTTTTCTTTATTACACATACAGTTAAATACAACATACAACATCAGAAGTATGAAGTTTATCTAATTCATTTTTCTCACTATAATTAATTAATTTATATTTATTATATAAATTTTTTATTTATGGAATAAAAAATGTGTAACATTGTTCTTTTTAATTTTTAAATTAAATCTAGTATTTTTATATTAATTTATCTATTTTAAAATCTTTTTCTTCAATTAATCTATCCCTCTTTAATGCCCGACATTTTATTTTTCTTAACTTTATTAAATTATTACTTTTTATTGATATTGTGCAATATGATTTAAATGGGACAGTTTTTTGGGTGTTACAAGGTTTTTCATATTTTTGATAAGACTATATCTTGTCTCTAAAATCACACTGTTGTCAATGGCTGCACACCTTAGAAGTATGAAGTAGTACACGTCAGCAGTTGCCATTTGGCACAGAGTATTTGGTGCCCAAATTGTGCACGCATAAAATAAACTAGACTTGTAGGTAGTTGGGACCAAGAACTGGGTCAAAAGAAAATACGAAATGCTGAAACTGTTTATACAAATAGGAGCAAGTGCAAGATTTGTGCATGCATTGCTCACACTCTCTGAGAAGTAGTCTTGTACCAAAAATGGCTTCATCGTTTTACTTGTTTAAAAATAAACTGAATTTGAATGATATATTGTAATGTCTAAATAATTAATACAATTTCTATTTTCTGTTTTCAGTTCAAATTTAATATTTTTATTTTAATTATTTACTACATCTATTTTAATTCTATTTTAGTTGTAATTGTATTTTATCGTTATTTCTATGTTTAGTTACTATTTATTACTTATTTGTTTTATTCTATATTTTTATTTATTTGGTTTACTTTTTGATATATTTTTATATATATTATTTCTCCCATTATACCCTTAACTATCCCACTTAAAGTATTTATGCAAAATGTTCATTCCTTCAAAAAACAAATGCTCTTATCTTCTGTCTATATTATGTGATTCTTATGATTTTTATGTCTTTACCAAAAGTTGGTTTACCTCTTTGGCTTATGATATTGTCAATTTTATTTTTCTATTGGATTTTTTACATATATGTTTAGAATGCATTAATCAAAGAGGTGGAGGAATACTTGTTATCTTCTCTGTCTATACAGGTTTATAAAATTTTTGAATATATTGATTTCATTCTTATTTTAAAAATCCCTGATTTTAAATTTATTTTATCCATTGTCTATGCACCTCACAGAATCTGTTTTTTAAATCCTTTACTGTTTTATTATTCTTGCAGGTTTTTAATTTGTAATGTGCAGCAATTTTAATTTATATACAGTCGACCCCCCTATAAGATCATAGATACGTTCCATTCTTTAGGAATCCAATTTCTTATGAGTCCTTCCAATCACAGCCTGACACATGTCAAGTTTACGGACTACGGCTGATTGAAAGGTTTTCTTCCATAAAATTAATCGATTCTAGACTAATCCGACTCAACATTTCCAAAATACGTATATATTTTTTGGAAATAATCCGTATAAACTACGCTATAAACAAAAAATTGTAGGATTACTTACCGAGTGTGCACCATTTGACATCGCCATTGCTAAAGCTTGTTTTCGTTGCGGAACAGCTCAGTAAATAGCGGCCGATTTCTAATAACTTATTTTTCTGCGGAAACTTCGTTGAACTTTGGAGACATCATTAATATAAATAATTTTAATCGCCGTTGAATAAGAAATGTTTCTTTCACAAGAAATGTATAAAATTACAGTACTGTATTAGACTTACGGTAGCTAATTTACATACTGTACAGACGATAGTTCGCCTAAACTCTCCGTAGCGTAGCGCTAGACGGCGGAGAGCATATATACATAATTATAATAAAGTTACAATAAATTAAGTTAATATATAATTATATATACAATACCTAATTTATATATAATTAATATATAATTATATGTACAGTACCTAATTTATATATAATACTGTACAGACGATAGTAATCTCTCCGTAGCGTGGTGCTACGGATGGCGGGAAAGTAGTTCGGCTGCCCGATGACGTTTTACGTAATTATAGGAGTTTTTTACTTTTTTCACGGATACCATCGCAATTTTTTCGCAGTTTTATAGGAATCGTAATTATAGGGCGGTCTACTGTAATGTTTACTGGAGTTCCTCAGATCTATTTTATAACATTTTAGACCCTGCTGAAGTTTACTTCATAAATTTTTTATTTTTTAATTTAACCCAGATAGGAATTTCCTCCTGATGGAAAAGAAACTATCTTAACCTAGTTTTCATTAGTAACACCCATGCTACTGCCTACCCAACCAATGGTTTTCTGTCTGACCACATACCTATTTTCCTTGCAGTTTTTTCCTATTTAAATTTGATAAATTGAACCATTTTTTAAATATTTCCTTATGGTCCCAAATTAACTGAAAAAATGTTGCCACTCACCTCTTCTGTGAATTGGTTCCACCTTGATTCTAACTGTATCTCTATTAATGCAAAGTCTGACATTACTTATAAAAAATTTTTTATATACTACACACAATTATTTCCAGTTCTGAAAAATTGAGTTGCTCTCCCTTGTGCATGCAAGTGTTTAACATTCTTAAAGCGGTTTTGCATGACAATCCTTCTGAAGTTTCTCTCATCCCTTGCAGTCATTGCTTGTTTATGTCCACATTTCTGGCATTTATTAGTTAAAACTTGAACATAGTTTTGTTGTTTCAGTACTCTAGACCAGGGCTTCTAAAGCTTTTTTATTCACGACCCCATTTATGATTGTGATTTTTTTCGCGACCCAAAAAAAAAATATAAAATCAAGATACACTGGTGCCTCAAATAACGGACACTGCGAACAACGGACTTTCCATTCAGCAGTTATGTGAGGCGAACAACAAACTTTCTGTGAACAAGTGCGAATGATGTTTCCACTCTTTTGTCGTTCCAATGACAATCTGCTATTTTTATAATATATTAGTATTATTAAAATATTAGTATATCTGAAGTACAGAGCTCCTGTTGGGATTCGGCTTGCTCCCTTGTTTATTGCGTACATCACCTCAGTGCAGGGTATTTACATTTATTCAAGTGTTGTGCAAATCATGGCTTCTAAAAAACAGAAAGGTGATTTTATTTGAAACAAGACATCATCAGAAGGAGTGAAAGTTGGCAAAAACTTCCTTGTCAAATGGGAAGAGGTTCAGGAGTTTACCAACACTCATTATCCAAACAGAGCTGAGGCCACCAGGATCAATGATCTCTACAATGACACCCTTGCCCGTCATTTCCAACAGGTGTTGAAAAAGAGAGAGAAACAGATACCCTGGACATGACTTTCAAGAAGCCAGCTGCCAAATAGCAAAGGATAGAACAAGAGGAGTTGACCCTGCAAGCTCCGGTAGCCTCTCCTGAATCTGACTCCAATTAAAAAACAATAAAAAGAGACCTGCTGCAATGTGTAAAAAGTCTGTATCTGTATGAATGTGTGAAGAAAGTGTTCCTCCACCTCTTCCTCACAACATCTGACTACCCGGCATAATTGGTGACTGCTCCATTTTCATTTTTTT
>NW_019384979.1:476442-489956 GCF_000671375.1 Centruroides sculpturatus | reverse complement strand
ACAGTCTCCAAAAATCGTGGAACGCTCAAAGCTCACTCCATTTGTTCCACTGACATATAACGTTTATGGATGTAAAGGACAGCTAGATCTACCTTAATCACTTTAGTTCCTAGCAATTTTTGATATAAATGTAATTAAACATAAAAAATACTTAAAACTGAAAAAAAACAAAAGAAATGTGTTAATTTTGAAGAAAAAGCTTCAAAGTTTAACTTCCTATGTCTCGCCCTTCTGTGAAATTTAACATCCATGAGTCATTGTTTACACATCTGGATGACCTTGAACACAGCTGGAGTTGGATTTCTTTGGGCATTCTCATAGACGTCGCGGGAGGACAAGGGTTTAAAGTAGGGTGAACACTAGCTGGCCATATATTTTTTAATATTTTTTAAAAATTTGGAGAGTTAAAAAACATTCCAAAAATTCAAAAAAAAATTTCAAAAATGGCCTTAACTCCTTAAGCCCCGAACAATTTTTGATATTAATTTAATTAAACATAAAAAATACTTAAAACTGAAAAAAATGAAAGAAATGCGTTAATTTTGAAGAAAAAGCTTCAAATTTTATTTTCCTTTGTTTCGCCTTTCTGTGAAATTTGACACTGATGAATCATTGTTTACACAGCTGGATGACCTTGAGAACAGCTGGAGTCAGATTTCCCAGGACATTCTCCTAGAAGTCTCGGGAGGCGATGGGTTTATATTAGGGTGACTACTAGTTGGCCGTATATTTTTAAATATTTTTAAAAAATTAATTTTTATCGTGATTTCTGACCCACCCCTGACTTAATTAAACTTATATATAATAAAATCTATTAATTAAAAAAATTAAAAAACTATTGGAGGTCGTTTTTGACATCAGAAACTAGCTTTAAATAACTTTACCGAAGTAAAATCCGTGCACTAGAACTTTAGAACGATTAATTAAATTTGATAAAAAAATCCCATTAAAAAACAATTAAGCGTTAATTGCGCGTCATTAAAGGTTGATTAAAATCGCGATAAAAGTTTTTCGCACGGGCAAAAAATTTTGAAAAAATTTGGGGACTTAAAAAACATTCCAAAAATTCAAAAAAAAATTTCAAAACTCCCCTTAAGGACCACGTTTTATGTAATGCTATGTAACTTGCCCGAGATATCTCGGGCTTGAGGCTTAAGGGGTTGGACTGTGGCGAGGAACTAAAGGGGTTTTAATTAACTCTTAACATCCAGATGTCAGTGATTTGTTTTTAGAGTGAGCTTTTGCAATTTGGGGATTCCCCTTGTACATGATACTTACCATCGACAAGTCGCTATTACATCATTCTAAGTTTTGCATTGAAAGATATAAACTGTAATTGTTTTGAAATTAAATTTTATTTTAGCGGTGTTTTGTTCATTTTTATAATAAGTAGCGAGTTTAAATTTTGCTGATTTCAAGTTGCAGTAATAAGCAGCACATTTTGATTTCTGGATTGAAACGTATAAAATGAGTGTCGTAAAGTTTTATTTTTCATTAGAAGAGGTTTTTGCCTTCTCGATATCATAAGTCTAAATTTTTCTAATTTCTTTTTTAAGATTTTATTTGGCCCAATGGAGAAAAAAGAACATCAAAGACAATCAATTTTGTTGGAAACAAAAATTGTAATTTTAGATCGCTTAGCAAAAGGAGAAGGATCTACGGCAATTGGAAAACATTTTAATTTAGGCGAATCTACTGTAAGAGTAATTAAGAAGAATGAAGTCGCAATAAGAAAATCTGTCATTTCTGGTACAAAATTAAGCGCCAAATTATCATCTTACTCAAGGGATGTATTATTAGAAAGAACAGAAAGAGCCCTCGCAATTTGGATTGAGGAACTAATTCAAAGAAGAATTCCTGTAAGTGGTTATTTAATCCAGGAAAAAGCTCTTCTGTTTTATGAGTCAATGAAACAGTCAGAGCCATCAACTTCCACTTCCCAGGCTGGTAAAGAATTTTCAGCTAGCAAAGGATGGCTAACCGGGTTTTTAAAAAGAAATGCACTTCATAATATCAAGATTACAGGAGAGGCTGCGTCAGCAGATGAAGGAGCAGCAAAAAAATTTCCACAGGAGCTAGCAAAAATTATTGAAGATGGGGCCTATTGTGCCGATCAAGTATTTAACGCTGATGAGGCGAGGCAGGACTGTATTGGAAAAAAATGCCTAATCATACTTACATCGTAAAGGATGAAAAAACTGCAAATGGACATAAAGCAAGTAAAGATTGAGTAACATTATTACTTTGTAGCAATGCATCAGGAGATCAGATGTTGAAACTACTCATAATAAATCGATATCTTAGACCACGTGCTCTAAAAGGCAAAGATTTAAAACAACTGCCAGTTTATTGGATGGCTAACCTGATAGCCTGGGCGGCAACAGCTATTTTTACAGAATGGTTCAATAATTGCTTTGTACCAGAAGTGGAAGCCTATATGAAGGAAAAATCTCTCGATTTTAAAGTTTTGTTAATTATTGACAATGCACCAGGTCATCCACAGTTAGAACATCCAAATGTTCAAGTAGTATTTCTTCCGCCCAATACAACAAGCCTTATTCAGCCATTAGATCAAGGCATAATTGCAACTTTTAAAAAATATTACATTAAGCGAACTTACCAATTCATCTTGAGTAAACTAGAAAATGAGTCCTTAACAGTAAAAGACGTGTGGAAGCAATTTTCTATTTTTGATTATTTGATTCATGTTGCATCTGCTTCCGCTGAAATAAGACCAACAACTTTAAATGCCTGTTGGAAAAAGGTTTGGCCAGCATGAGTAACAAGCAATACAACCATTCAAACATCGACACTATCAGATGAAATAATTACTTTGGCACATGAAATTGGTGGAGATGGTTTTAATACTTTCAGCCATGATGATATAGATGAATTGTTTGTGGATGATGCCTTAAGTGACAATGATATTATTGATCTAACTTTAGATGTCTTCGTAGGTCTAGAAGGTGATAATGATGAGGAAGGAAAACCAACCCCACTCACTGCAAAATTAATTTGAGAAGGTCTTCAACTTTGCAGTAAATTAGAAAATCATTTTCTTATTAATGACCCCAATTCTGAACGAGCCTTTAAATTACAACGTGAGCTGCAGAACTGCATGTCTGGATATCGTGAGCTACATAAAAAATTAGTAGAATCATCATCGCAAAGTTTAATTACTGATTACATTGACTTTTACTGAAATTACTGAATTACTGAAAGAGCTACACAGAATGAGAATGAAGTTTGTGAAAATCCATTGCCTTTACTGCAAATATCTATTGCAGAGACAGTCTCTTCTGATGATGGTGATTTGGAACCACTTCGCAAACGGTGCATAGCGATAATGATTAAAAAATGTAAAACTATATTACTTTTCAATAAAATAAACTGAATTAAGTTTGAATACAAGTTTATTTTAAGCTTTTATATGAATTTCTTTCAGACATTCGAAGTAATTTATTAAGCAGCCTATTTCTTTTAATTTCTGCAAACTTTTTTATGCGGTTTTAAGTTAATTTTAACTTGTTGTTTTGGTTTTATGCAATTTTAGAAAATTACAGAACGTATCCCTACTTTTTCAAGGCAAGTAAAGTCTTTTTTTATGCAAATTTTTTATATGCGCTTTTCTGTAGAATGTATCCACCACATAAAACGAGACCTTACAGTATATTGAATAATATAGAAACAAAAGAGATTATATTTTAAAAGTTCATTTTAATATAAAAATTGTGATGCATAGCGACATCTAGTATCAAAAACGTTCCGATGTAAACACAAAAATATTCGGGATCGCCCACACAGGTCAATGAGGTCAACACGAATATTTTCAGGAACAACGTAGGACAGGTTAATAAAGTGCTGTAAGAAATATGTTGACATACAAGAAGACTAGACTATATCAAAAACTAATTGTGAGCTAGCCGGGGGCACGGGCTGTTCCTGAAATGCCACTTAATCGGCGTGGGCTGGCAAAGCCCATTCTCTTTGTTGAGGATGGCTTTAGGCGGGTTTTAAATTGAGTGGGGAGGTGTGAGTAAGTCAATAGGGGTCCAAATAATTAGACAGGGTGACACAGGTTCAACAAATAACATTTAATATAATCTAAATTTCTAAGTTTAGATACAAAGGATGCATTACTGTTACTTATAGCTAAAGAACTACTTAACTAAAGAACCGAGAGAGAGAGTTTACAATTCTACAGATAATATATCTCATAAACTGATGTTCCCGATCTCATTGTATAGGACGTCAGTAAAACGCTCCTGGATCGGTGGAGTTGACCAGTAGTCTTCCTTTATGAGAGACGGGGATTATGGCAGGAAGGCAAGGGTGGCAGGATGAGTCCAGTGTTCACTGATGATGTTCATGCCCGGAGGACTGTGTCCAAACCCTTTTTATACCCGTTTTCAGGAGAGCTGACTGATGCTATGCATGATGTAACCCGTTCTAAGTTTGATTTGTGTCCAGATGTTGTTTATGTTAATTGTCAGAAAGCGAACGTTTCGACAAATTTATTACCTCTTTATAGTATGATTACTCATTCTACCTCATAAATTTGATAACAGATGTCAAACAAACTGAATTAATTGCTGGAGGTGACTAAGGACAGAGTTTGTCTTGCAACCTTAGTAATAATTGTTACTTTGTTTGTATGATAATTTGATCAGCTTTATCAGTTTCAAAATTGGACAAAATGGATGTGTGTGGGTTTTGTCATCCTTTCCCCATTTGACCTTTTGATCTCTGATTTCTACATAAAAAAAAAATAATTCTTAATTTATTTAATTATTATTATTTCTAATTATTCTTGTTTTTTCACTCCCTCTTTGGATGTCACACTAATGAAAAATGTTTATTTTTCATTATTTTTTGATATATAGGTCCTAATTTACTGGAGGAAAAATATAGTTTCCTCCAGTAAATTAGGATCAGGCCAGAAACTTCTGGACCTTACTATGTATTAATATGTAAACAGAACTTAATGGAGATTACAAATTGCACGGCAATATCCCATGAATTACACCTCTTTAATTATGAAATTCTTAGGAACTATTTCCAATTTTGAAATCTGTCATTTAGACTGAATTCATACTGAAAAGAGTTATTAAAATAATTTTAAAACTTATTAGCAGGCTTATTAACTAAATTTTTTATAGCATATTATTTGTTATATTCTTGGTTGTGAATCACACAATTTAAATCTTATTAGAAAAAAAATTTCAAACAATTAAAACTAATGAAAAAGCAAATAGGTACTACAAAATCATTATTTTTAAAGTTTGGTGTACAGTGCATGAATAATAGAGAATATCTAAATTTTTCATAGTTTTCAATAGAAAAATGTATCATATACATATATTCTGTGAGGAATAAATTTTTTGTCTACAGATAACTTAAATCTTAAAATTTTGTGCTTTAGGTTTCAGAGTCTTTATCAGTTAATGAAACTGAAGAAATTTGTGCCAAACCTGTTGAGAGGACAAACAATTCAACAAATCAACTCCAAGATGTTTTGCCAATTCAAGGAAACTTTAATTTTTTGCAAGAGTCACAGATTGACATGGAATGTAAGTTTTATTTTAATTTGAATTTTGATTTTAGAGAAGTCAGTGATAGCATTTTTATTAACTTGCAGCTCCTCATATGGATCCAGCTGTAGTAGTGGCCCATCCCATGGCTCCCCCACCAAATTCATCCTATCGACATTCTCAGTTTAATTCAGTAGCTGCTACTACTACATCACAGGTTATAAGTGAAAATGAAGCTCCATGTATTCCTACAACTATAGTTGTTCCACTTCAGACAATACCAGTTCCATCACCAGGCAATCCGGCTCTAACCCTCTCCCAAGCTGCACTTAATCATCCTCCTCAAGATTATGATCCTAATCAGCCCATACCTACACAAACATTTACTAATCAGAACTTTGTTGCAATGCAGAATATCATGACTGTTGTTTCTCCATATGTTCCCGTCACTGTTCCTGCACAGCATTTTACACCAGACAATATATTACAACAGCAGTCAACAAACATCATTACATCAGTTGAAACTCCTGCTGTTGAACATGCTGATACAGGTGACAATAATGAGATTTCAGAGAAGAACAATGGAACAGATGATAAAGAAACTGAGGTAATTTATTAATAAAAACTTTTTTAAGTTTATTGAAGAATCTGGATTAAGTAATATTTAACTCAAATTTATTAAATAAATTTAAAAATGTTGAGTAATTTCAGAAAGAAAATTTCTTATTTATTAGAAATATTGTACTATAAGTTGATTTTACATATTTTTAGATACTTTACAAAATATTTTAATTTCTAAAATAAGAAGAGAGTAAATAATTGTCCCCATTATAATTTTATTGGTATGATTTGCATAGATTTTGATTTCTTAAGGATGAAGATACTTATAAAATTCAAAGAGGTAAAGATAAAGTGTTTAATTACAATAAAAAATATATTGCAGTAATTATTGCAACAGATGTCTTAAAGTGAGATGATTTTTCAGGTGAAAATTACAATATATCTATGTATGAATTGAAATGTTTATCAAGTGTGTTTATAATTTAAGTGATTTTCAAACTTTTCAAGCATATTCCTTCTTTCTCATAAGAAATTCTTTCGCCCCTAAGTTTTCATAACTAGTGTCCAGAAAAACTCCAACAAGTTTGACTAGTTTTTACGTTAGAAAAAGAAAACACTATGAACTATAAACAATCATTGGAAAGGTGATGAAAAGCTGAACATTATCTTTTATTTTTGTAATTCTACAAGTCCTTGCCATCAGTCAATTTGTTTTCAGGCTTGCAATGCAAGTTTTTCTACACAATTTTGATTTGCATTTTTCAGAAAGTATTTCATGTGATTAATCAGTTTATCCATGCTTTTATCTTCCATTCCTTTTCATAAATGGCTGCCTTGGGAATTGCCCAAAAATTCTCAATTGACCTAATTTCTGGCTTGTTTTCAGGATGGTCCTTTTGTAATGAAAGGGAAGTTTTCTTGTTGCTGGTAATCCAATACAATTTTGGTATGGTGAGAACTGCTTAATCTAGTCAGAAGACATATTCTATTTGATAATAGTTCTTCTGAACATAAAGTATCAGGAAACATCATATATAATAATTTAAATATCACTGCACGTTGATAGCAAGGCTTGGATTTCCTGATTAGGGCTCATCAACCCACTCCTTTCAGTTCCATTGCAACCGAAACCAAAATCTTTGCCCTTGAGTTTCTTTTTCTGCAGAAAACTTTACATTGGCAGGTATAGAGGAGGTATCACAGGTATAAAATCTATTACCATTAACGTCAAGTGTGAGAGGGTGAAATGAGATTTATCATTACAATGAACAATAACAGTCTACACTTCATCTTTGCCAGTGATCTTTCTGTGGTATTTAATGCATGTTTTTGTTTTAAAGTCTTGAAGAAGCAAGTGGACACTTGTTAAAATCATATTGACCAATAGTTTTCTAGTAATTTATTATTCTAATAAAAATAACACACCACACCTGGAAATACATAATAATGAACACAGAACCAATTACTGGTGTCTATAAATAAAAAAATCAATCTCTGTACAAACGTTTTCTAACTTGGAAGGAGTTAGAAAACATTTAGAGATTGTTTTTTTATTTATACACACCGGTAATTGGTTCTGTGTTTGTGATTATTAGAATAAAATACAACATAGAATTTTTATGTTTTGATTTTGTTTTATTTTGAAATATAATTTTTTACTAAATAAAATAGTACAGTAGAGCATTGTTTATCTGAATCAGTTGGGGACTGGAGTTGTTTGGATAACTGATTATGTACGAATAAATATATTAACTTATCCCATGTTGAAATTTTTCTCCGTTGCGTGTTGCTTTGCGTTGAATTTTCGTCAATGTTAAGCCTAATGTAAACTTTTTAAAATAATAATCATGGCTATTGTGTCATTAAAAATGAATTCTTTATTTTTTACAAAATAATTCTAGTTTCTTTTTGACTGAACCAAATATCAGTTTGAGTCATAAGTAACTTCTGATGCAGCTTAGTAGAATCTATTCATATCTACCACTATGAGTTACTGGGACAAATAAGTTTTTGTTTTCACTATATAGAGGGTTCAGTTGGTCTTCTGTCATCTGTTTTGTGTGATGCATGTTACATTAAACTATTTTTCTTAACCTTTGAAANGTTTTTATATTTTTCAATATATTTATTTTGTTTGTAAAAAGTAAAGAAATACTTTTTAATCTAGTATCAAAAATGTTCAATTCAGCAAGACACAGTCCGACTGGAACGCTTTCGGTTAACTGGTGTTTTGGTTGATTGACTTTCAGATAAACAACACCTACAGTATTTACTTTCAACAGTGCTTATACTGTATATTTTTGAAACTTTGTTCTAATTTTAATAGTGTGAGTAAATTTTAAAGGAATTGGGAATTTAATTATATATAATCTTTTATAATAATACAACATAATCATATCATAAACAGTAAACAGAATTTTTCAGGGCTTGTTGAATGAAAATTCAGATATCAGTCATCTATGTAGATAAGACATCTTAATTTTGTAAAACAAACCATATTATAATTTGGACAGTGTATGCTCAAATTGAATTTAAACTATTACATGAAAATTCATTATCAGATACCTATCAATATATAAAAGTTAATAAAGATGACTGAAATAATAATAGTAATGCATTCTCACTAAATTATACAAGGGCTGATCATTTAGTTTATGAAATAATTTTCATGTTTTCTCCTGTGCAAATTTATGGGAAAATCTTGATTATGCTGCAGATTAAGTGATTGTCCTTGTATATTTAAATTTGAACCGTGACCTCAGATATTCCTTTAGAATTTTTGAATTATATGAAATTCTTATTGGAAATAAGGAAATAGGAATAATGCTTCTACTTCTGAATTTTCAGTAGTAATAAAACCTATGGATATATATGCTGTGTTTTTTCATTGTAGAATATATATAACATAGGAATTTCAAATCAAATAAATAAATAAATGATGTTTGTCTAAAAACATTTGTAACAAATATAACTTTGAAGAAAAGATAAAAAGCTGTTTGTTTTTACAGTGACAGGAGAAATCTTTCCAGTTATATTCATATCCATGTTGTTATAGAATAATGAAGTATCTTACTATTTGAATAAATGAAAGTTTTCAACCAAAATTAGAACCCATGATGAATTTAAGTAGCCCACAAGTGGGAGTGACTACTAGAGGGTTAAAAGTATAGATTACATTTTTTTTAAATTTTCTTTGATATGATGTAGTTCTTTATCATGATCTGTCAAAAAGAGAATCAATAGAATGGTATCATCCTGGTTCTCCAAGGCCAAGAAATCAAAGGTAACACAATTCAATCAAAGAAAATCATGAGCATGATATTTTTGGAAATTCTAAGNTCCACCTCTTCCTCACAACATCTGACTACCCGGCATAATTGGTGACTGCTCCATTTTCATTTTTTTTATGGAACAGTACAGTTAATTTATGCTGCGGAACGAATTATATGTTTTAACATGTATTTCTATGGGAAAATGCATTTCATATAACAGACTTTTCACTTAGCGGACATGCACGTGGAACGGATTAAGTATATTATACGAGGCACCACTGTATATATAAATTTGCAAAAACAATAATGGTGTACTACCACAGTTCACTCTTGTGTTACAATGGAACAGAGACAACTGAATACACTGAAAAGCGACAACACTGCACTAGTTCACACTACAATCAGTATTGCTGAATCGTTGTCTCGCTGCACCAGAAGTGACACAAAGCGCAACTCACAAAACCTATGGCACAAAGCATGCCATTTTCAAACTCTCACAAATTATTTTCAGTATTTTGCATTAAAATCTTGTGACCCCAAGATTTCACTAAGCGACCCCAAATGGGGTTGTGACCCATAGTTTAAGAAGCCCTGCTCTAGACTGTTGGCTGCGAGCATTTTACATAATTCGTGATTTATTTTTGTGTTTTTCCTACTTTGTACAAGACTATGGTAATATCTTCAGTTCTGTCATTGATGTCGTGCTTACACCCATGTTGTATTGTACTGTTCTTCTCAACATATTGAAATTTGCATTACAATTTAGTTTTTTTATGGATGTTTGTTTGGTTGTTTTTGCTAATATTCTAATTTTTTGTTATGGTCAAACTGTTATTTTTTTTTTGTCATTTCATTTCCATTTGTAACAAAAAAATGTTTGAGTTAATTTGTCTGATTAATGGGTATAATAAATATACATAGACATTGTTTATGTAGGGTCGAAAAAAGTTTCTACTCTGTGTTGTTCATGAGAAAATGTACAGTACACTAAACTTTCAGTTAGATGAATATTCTAATTTTTTGTCTAGGAGTTGTATGTATATAAAACACAAGCAGACTTGTCCAGTTCTTACATAAGAGTCCAGCTATAGTCTACAGAATGATTCTTGTTGAATTAGATTCTGAAGATCGTGGGGAATCATTACAGCCCCAGGAATGTCATGGAAACGGATCAATTTGCAAGTGGTGGTATCATGGTCTGGGATAGCATTACTCTTAATGGTTACTCTGAGCTTCATAGTTTTGTAAGGTGTGCCATGGCTACAAGAAATTTTGAAACTCAGTGTGAGGTATTTCCAAGGTGTTAAAGGAGCAGATTTCATTTTGAGAGACAATAATGCCCATGCACATAGAGCTATACTTGTCAATGGATTTCTTGACAATGAAAATATTCATCACATGAAATTGCCAGCAATATCTTGGGATGTAAATTTCATAGATCATATATGAGATGAGATAAACTTAAAGTTTGCAGATTGAATTCTTGGAAATTTTTAGCATGATTAGTATGATGTTACTTGAGAAATCTGATAATTCTGGAACAAGTTTCATGTACAATGAATTATTTATTCAACCAAGCGACAATTATCAACTATTTGTCTCTCAACAAGTCTGAATCAAAAGCTCTCTCCTTTTTTCTCTCCAATTTTGAGATTTTTCCAGGGATCTTCAGATTTGATAACCTCACTTCCATGACACCAATATGTGAGATTTTGTAGGAGTTTTTAGATTTGAACCCCACTCCTGAAAACCAATATGTGAGAAGCGAAGGGCATAGAATTATTTATTGGTTCTTAAAATATTCTGACAATATTAATATTGGGTTGGGGAAAAAGAAATCCATTATTTTTATGTTTATTTCAAGACTTTATTTAACATGGTTTGGATTGTCCGACTTGGGTCAAATATGCACCGTTTTGTTTTATACTTTGTTGCCATTTTAAAGGTAATTTCATAATGCCTCTCTCTTAGAAACCCTGGTCCCTATTAGTGAAAAACTCAACTAAGTGATTTTTACAATCTTCTCTTGATGTCAATTTCTTATCACTAAGGAAGTTTTGCAATGATAAAAAAAGATGGTAATTGCTTGGTGCCAGGTCCAGATTATAAGGTGGATACATCAAAACTTTTCAATCAAGCTCCCTGAGTTTCTGGCGAGTCACTATAGATGTGTGTGGCCTGGCATTGTCCTGATGAAACACAACATCTTGCCTGTTGGGCAATTCTGGCCGCTTCAAATGGTCCAATAGTTGACACTAGAGGTCTAAATTTAGTGTTTGGCCATATGGAAGCAGCTCATAGTAGATGATTCCTTTCCAGTCCCACCAAATGCACAGCAAAACCTTCCTGGCCGTTAATCCTGGTTTGGCCACCCTTTGAGCTGCTTCACCGCATTTTGACCATGATCGTTTTTGCAGAATATTGTTGTATGTAACCCATTTCTCATCCCCAGTCATCATCCATTTAAGAAATTGGTCGATTTAATCCTGTTTGGCCAAGACTTTGCAGATGGAAATTCGATCCATCGTGTTTTTTGCATCAATTCATGTGGCACGCAAACATGAGCTTCTTTTTGAATCCAGCTTTATGCAGATGGTTTAAAACTGTTTTGTGGTCAATACTTAGCTCCCTTGGTGATACTACTACTGCTAACATCCCTGTCTACTTCGATCATTTCCGTGATTTTATCGACATTTTCGACAATGGGCTTACCTGTGTGAGGTGCATCTTTAATATCGAAATTACCAGAACGAAATCGATGAAACCAAAATTGCGCATAATTGGCTATGACAGTATTGAGACCATAACACCATTCACAATTTCAGCCTCATGGCTTGCATTTTTGCCTTTATTGAAGCAAAATTGTAAAACATACCTAATTTTCTCTTTGTTAACTTCCATTTTTTACACCCTAAAACTCACAACTGAATCAACCAATCAAAAAACTGTAAAAGAATTTTTTTTAGTATGGAATGTCACTTTTCCAACGAGCACAAGTCTGAACTTGTTTCATCAATACTTTACAAGATGTATATCACTGAAGCCATCTAGCAACAAAATACCAATTTTGCTTCATCTGTAAGATTACTCTTATATGTGTGGAAATACGATACATACATTAATTAATAATGATGATGGAAAAGATTTTTAAAATATCTCCTCAATATTTTAATAAAATTGTTATAATTTTAACATTAAATTATAATATTTATGTTTTGTATTTTCAGAATGCAATTATGAAGTATGATCAGGTAATTGAAGTGTTGGAATTTGCCAAAGAACTTCAGAAATCCTTCAATGTTATCTTTCAAGAGGTGAGTTATATATATATATATATTATAAGGTATACATTTTTTCTTCATCATATAAAAATGTTTACATGTTGCTTTAGAAATAATTTTATGTGGTAAATAGATGAATGAATATTTATTATTCAGCATGCAAAAATGAAAATGTTTATACAGTGGTGCCTCGAATAACAGACGCTGCGAACAACGGACTTTCCATTCAGCAGTTACGTGAGGCGAACAACAAACTTTCTGTGAACAAGTGCGAATGATATTTTCACTCTTTTGCCATTGCCAATGACAATCTGCTATTTTTATAATATATTAGTGTTATTAGAATATATTATTAGTATATCTGAAGTACAGAGCTTCTGTTGGGATTTGGCTTGCTCCCTTGTTTATTACATATATCACCTCAGTGCAAGGTATTTACATTTATTCAAGTGTTGTGCAAATCATGGCTTCTAAAAAAACAGAAAGGTGATTTCATTTGAAACAAGACATCATCAGAAGGAGTGAAAGTTGGCAAAAACTTCCTTGTCAAATGGGAAGAGGTTCAGGAGTTTACCAACACTCATTATCCAAACAGAGCTGAGGCCACCAGGATCAATGATCTCTACAATGACACCCTTGCCCGTCATTTCCAACAGTTGTTGAAAAAGAGAGAGAAACAGATACCCTGGACATGACTTTCAAGAAGCCAGCTGCCAAATAGCAAAGGATAGAACAAGAGGAGTTGACCCTGCAAGCTCCGGTAGCCTCTCCTGAATCTGACTCCAATTAAAAAACAATAAAAAGAGACCTGCTGCAATGTGTAAAAAGTCTGTATCTGTATGAATGTGTGAAGAAAGTGTTCCTCCACC
>NW_019384979.1:469370-470403 GCF_000671375.1 Centruroides sculpturatus | reverse complement strand
CCCCCCTAATCAATTAAATTAATATAAAATAAAATATATTAATTAAAAAAATTTAAAAACTTTTGGAGGTCGTTTTTGACATCAGAAACTAGCTTTAAATAACTTTACCGAAGTAAAATTAGTGCGCTACAACTTAGGAACCATGAAATAAAATTGATAAAAAACTCTCATTAAAAAACAATTAAGCGTTAATCGAGCCTTATCAAAGGCTAATTAAAATCGCGATAAAATTTTTTCGCGCGGGCAAAAAATTTTGAAAAAATTTGGGGACCTAAAAAACATTCCAAAAATTCAAAAAAAAAAAAATTTGTCAAAAATGGCTATAAGGACCACGTTTTATGTAAGGCTATATAGCGTGCCCGAGTTAACTCGGGCGAAGAACTAAACGGGTTAAAGAAAAGAGACATGGCACACACCTTCTTGCAGGGTTTTGCTATTCAGAAAAGTGGCTTCGAGGAACTAAAGCACCTTCCTTTTACAGTTATGGTCTGTCCCCAAGCAATTATTATATTTGTTCTCAAAATTGAAATCCGATTTAAGACTGATGAAGAAGTGAAGTCGGCAGTAATGGTACATTTTGAAAAGGGTGATTCAGATTGTTAACCTATTCGATGTTGAAATGTTTATTTGTTGCCTGTGACGCCATGTTGAATTTTCGTTGATGTTAAGCCTAAAATTATTTTTAAAATAATAATCGTGTTTACTTTATCGTAAAATATTATTTTATGTTTCACAAACGAAATAAATACTGTAAGGTCTCTTTTTATGCGATTTTGAAGTTGTGCAGTTTGTATTTCACCCAAAAATTTCTTGGACAAACATACATATAGGCTTGTTTAGGAAGCCCGTGTATAGACAGTCTCCAAAAATTGTGGAACGCTCAAAGCTCACTCCATTTGTTCCACTGACATATAACGTTTATGGATGTAAAGGACAGCTAAATCTACCTTAATCGCTTTAGTTCCTAGCAATTTTTGATATAAATGTAATTAAACATAAAAAATACTTAAAACTGAAAAAAACGAAAGAAATG
>NW_019384979.1:455244-463638 GCF_000671375.1 Centruroides sculpturatus | reverse complement strand
GACTCAACATTTCCAAAATATGTATAATTTTTTGGGAATAATCCATATAAACTATGCTATAAACAAAAAATTGTAGGATTACTTGCCAAGTGTGCACTGTTTGACTACGCCATTGCTTAAGCTTGTTTTCGTCATGGAGATTGTCATCAAATGGCACTCACATGCTTCCTGATAAATGATCTTTTTTGCGAAAAATTCGCTGAACTTTGGAGACATCATTAAGATAAATATAATTTTTATGGACGTTAAATAATAAATGGTTTTTAGTAGGTCCACTGCTCGTTTAAACTCAACGGTTTGTACAATATCTGCTATTGGTCTAGATTTGATCAATCCTGTCATGAGACAAGTCGGTGTTAACGTTTTACCGAATTATACGAGTTTTTTAGCATGTTTGTATGAATACTGTCGCAATTTTTTCGCCGTGATACAGGAATCCGAACTATAGGAACCCGTGTTATAGGGGATCGACTGTATATTTATCCAATATGACGACTAAAGCGAAGTTGAAAAAAAACCACAAAACTACAATTAGGAAAATACAGTAGTGCTTTATACAGGAATATAGTATTACAATACATTATGAACTCCGTTTACAATAATTGTGAAGATAATAAATTGAAAAATTCATTTAGTGTTGTTTGTTTTGAGCACTTAACAGTCTCGACTTTCTTTTCAATGATCATGAATGCCTTGAAAACATCATTTTTGCAATTGTCAATTGGTGGCAAGTAATGTCTAAGGATTCTTAATGCCTCTAGTGCATCAGTTTTGGTTGGTTTAAGGGTTAGCTCTTCTAGTGTTTCATTCTCTTCACCTCCAGATTAGTTATTCTTGTCCTGAATTTCTGTGACAATATCGACAACACTCACTGAGTAAAACACCTCCACACAATCATCCACTGTGTTGTAGTCAGTTTCATCAACAGAGCAGTTTCTCATAGATTGCGACAACATCACAGCAGTTCATCCAATTAAACGTTCTGTTCTTCACCCTTATCTTCATCTTGAACTGCCACTATAGAATGAAATCCTGCATGTTTAAAGCAGTTTGCAATGATTAAGCTTGTTACGTTTAAAGCAGTTTGCAATGATTAAGCTTGTTACGTTTTCCCACACAACCTTCACATTATGAATCGCATCTAACAGGGGAAATGTCAATCGATTTTCCACTTTCTACTTTGGGAGAATCTGGATAGATACCCATATAATTTGCACTCAATATCAATAAATATTAAGATAAATTTGTTTAAAATTTTTATTAAAGTTTTAAACCAAAAAAGGTTACAAATTTCAACATCAAGAAAAAACGGCTAACTAACCCTATTTTTACGGAGAAATGAGGATGTTTTGTTTCCTCTAGTATCAAAAACATTTGATTCAGCATGACACACAGTCTTCAGAAAAACACCACACAAAAGTACCAGTGCTGCCAGCTAAAACACACACACACCAACAAAAAAATATTGAAGTGGCCCAAGATATAGCCAAAGATTGCAGCGCCCAGCACTAGCGAAAATTAAATTTTGCCGACTGGAATTCTTTTGGATAACTGACGTTTCAGATAAACAACACTCTACTGTATACAAAGATATGTAGCATTAAGTAAAATCAAATTTTGATGTGGTGACTACATTATAGTGATAACTTAAATGGTGTGTTTGTGTTGAAACTAGTAAATAGAATATTGAGTATATACAGACACTTGAAAATAATAGGAGTATGTGCACACTTGAAAATAATAGGAGGCACAATCCTAAAAAGGTTGTGCCTCCTACAGTTTGAGAATCACTGGTTTACAAATTTTAATATATTTAGTTAGCTGGTATTGTTTTTTAAAATAGTTGCTTTTAACTTTCATAAAAGTAGCTTTAAAAAAAACTACTTCTTTCCTTCTCTCTGAAGATTGGCATCTTTCTTGACGAGCTTAAATTTATCTGTAACTAGGATGGTTTGAGGCCACATTATAACATTTATATCAACAAATGCATAATAGATTGATCAGGAAGAATAAAATTGATTAAAATATTCCTGTATTTAGTATGTAGTTTTAATTTTAGTTTGGTTACATATTCACAAAGAGATGATGATACATTTTAAAATTTACATCTGTTTTATANAAAAAGAGACCTGCTGCAATGTGTAAAAAGTCTGTATCTGTATGAATGTGTGAAGAAAGTGTTCCTCCACCTCTTCCTCACAACATCTGACTACCCGGCATAATTGGTGACTGCTCCATTTTCATTTTTTATGGTACAGTACAGTTATTTTATGCTGCGGAACGAATTATATGTTTTAACATGTATTTCTATGGGAAAATGCATTTCGTATAACGAACTTTTCACTTAACGGACATGCACCTGGAACGGATTAAGTACGTTATATGAGGCAACCACTGTAGTTATATTCATAACATCCTGGATTAATGTTTCTTGCCTGAGTGTGATTAGAAAAAGAATATACTGTATATACTAGAATGTTAAACAAATTTTTTTCAGATTTTAGTGCCTATGAAAGTAGGGTGTCTTATATTCAATATCATACATCATAATTATTGACCTTTAGTGCCATGTGTTGTATTTTTCTGTCACTAATTAAGTTGTATCATTTAAATGATTTTATTAGACCAACATTCAACAATAATATAAATAAATAACGCCTTTATAACGGTCCAGCAAAAACAATTTAATTCTCTAAGAACGTTTTCGACCGATTTTAGCGGCCATCATCAGTTATTCCAATATTAAAAAGAACAAAGTATTCGAAATTACGTAATACAAAATTAAATAAAATTACACTGCGTTTGCGCAGAGCAACGGAAAAACCTTTGTGGGTTATTCATATTACAAAAACATAAAATACTAAAGTAAACAAATAAACTTAAATAAATAATAGTGCCGTCATCGTGGATACATATATCAACCTGTGTTATTATAAAATGACTTCCAAGCAGAGGCTAATCCCTCTGCATCTCTGTGATTAATACATTCCGAGGTTATATGCAATTTACGTATTTCTATTTTTTCAAGATGCCTCACTGCCTGTAAAGATCTCGTGGCCCTAATGATTGCAGCACGATCCAGTATACGGTTATATCCTGTTGTTTGGCAAATGTCGCCAGAACAGTCCTATCGATGTTCCTACTCACAGAATATTTATGCTCATTTATCCTTTGTTTTAAGTTTTGCATCATTGCCCCAATGCACACGAAGTTGGAATTAAAACGACGATCCTTTATAGGTATAGAATATACCCCCGTCAAGCTATTTCGATTATCTTTCTTCTTATCATGCCTTAACATTCTATACACAGTTGGATTGCATCGATATATTATTCGTAGATTATTTTTGTTGGCAACTTTCCTAATTATCTACCAAAGAAAAACAAAATAATTAGGAAAGCTGCCAACAAAAATAATCTACGAATAATATATCGATGCAATCCAACTGTGTATAGAATGTTAAGGCATGATAAGAAGAAAGATAATCGAAATAGCTTGACGGGGGTATATTCTATACCTATAAAGGATCGTCGTTTTAATTCCAACCTCGTGTACATTGGGGCAATGATGCAAAACTTAAAACAAAGGATAAATGAGCATAAATATTCTGTGAGTAGGAACATCGATAGGACTGTTCTGGCGACATTTGCCAAACAACAGGATATAACCGTATACTGGATCGTGCTGCAATCATTAGGGCCACGAGATCTTTACAGGCAGTGAGGCATCTTGAAAAAATAGAAATACGTAAATCGCATATAACCTCGGAATGTATTAATCACAGAGATGCAGAGGGATTAGCCTCTGCTTGGAAGTCATTTTATAATAACACAGGTTGATATATGTATCCACGATGACGGCACTATTATTTATTTAAGTTTATTTGTTTACTTTAGTATTTTATGTTTTTGTAATATGAATAACCCACAAAGGTTTTTCCGTTGCTCTGCGCAAACGCAGTGTAATTTTATTTAATTTTGTATTANATTGCCCCAATGTACACGAGGTTGGAATTAAAACGACGATCCTTTATAGGTATAGAATATACCCCCGTCAAGCTATTTCGATTATCTTTCTTCTTATCATGCCTTAACATTCTATACACAGTTGGATTGCATCGATATATTATTCGTAGATTATTTTTGTTGGCAACTTTCCTAATTATCTTGTTAAGAAATGGTAAATAATTAGGAAAGCTGCCAACAAAAATAATCTACGAATAATATATCGATGCAATCCAACTGTGTATAGAATGTTAAGGCATGATAAGAAGAAAGATAATCGAAATAGCTTGACGGGGGTATATTCTATACCTATAAAGGATCGTCGTTTTAATTCCAACCTCGTGTACATTGGGGCAATGATGCAAAACTTAAAACAAAGGATAAATGAGCATAAATATTCTGTGAGTAGGAACATCGATAGGACTGTTCTGGCGACATTTGCCAAACAACAGGATATAACCGTATACTGGATCGTGCTGCAATCATTAGGGCCACGAGATCTTTACAGGCAGTGAGGCATCTTGAAAAAATAGAAATACGTAAATCGCATATAACCTCGGAATGTATTAATCACAGAGATGCAGAGGGATTAGCCTCTGCTTGGAAGTCATTTTATAATAACACAGGTTGATATATGTATCCACGATGACGGCACTATTATTTATTTAAGTTTATTTGTTTACTTTAGTATTTTATGTTTTTGTAATATGAATAACCCACAAAGGTTTTTCCATTGCTCTGCGCAAACGCAGTGTAATTTTATTTAATTTTGTATTACGTAGTTTCGAATACTTTGTTCTTTTTAATATTGGAATAACTGATGATGGCCGCTAAAATCGGTCGAAAACGTTCTTAGAGAATTAAATTGTTTTTGCTAGACCATTATAAAGGCATTACTTATTTATATTATTGTGTTTTAGTTCCAGTAAGATTTTTTGATTACAATATTCAACAGTCTAAATAGTAAATATCTAAGAGATAAAGTTAGCTCAGTCTTGTTAGTCTGTAATGATAATGATATAAATACTAGGATAAAAATCCTGAAAAAAGTTGTGCAGCACTCTTTCAAAAAATGTTATATTTCTCATGAATTCAAATGGCACTGGAACAATACATGTGGGAAAAGGCGAGAATAGAATGTAGCATTGGTTTAGAAGAGCCTAACATGGAAAGTGAAGTGGTTTCTGACTTCAAAGACAGTGATATTTAACTTACTTGCAGTAAATATTGAAAAAAGTCCTTGGATGAGCATATAGAAATTAAGATGCATCGTAGTTTTGACAGCATCATTTGAAGTAAATATAGTATCAGTTCCTTTCAAGTCTATTAATTTCTTAAATTTTGATTTGCTCTTAATCTGCTGAATGATTGATTACTTTGATTTGCATTTCACTCTAAATACTTCTATTACTGTACATATTCTAATTTCAATATTTTATTATATCTGTATCATTGGTGTTAGTTTTGTTTTCCTACAAAAATATTTGTTAACTATGATATTAATAAATTTAAAAAGATATTGATGTTAATTACTAACATATTTTTGTAAACAAAAACTAGCAATTTTGAAAATTATACAAAAAAAGAAAAAACTCTTAAATCCTTTTCAGACTGCAAGATACCAGAAGAAAGCTCAAAAGAAAGAATTTGCTGAACGTCAACATCATGAGTTTCAGCAAATTCGTCAGCTTTTGCTCTTTCAAAATATTCTTGCAAAGTTGTTAATAGGTGAAGTCCGAAATGATTTTCTGAATGGTGAAAATGGAGCAGTGGTAAGAAAAAATTTTATTGGATAGAATCAATAATTTTATTCCTCTTTTTCTGTATATATTAAAAGTATTTGAATATATTTTTTTATATTCATGTATTTAGAAACTTTCTGAAGAAGAGATAAATAACTTAGAGAAGTTTTATAAATTGGTTTCATTTGATGAAAACGGTATTAACTGTCAATCATATGAGAACTATTTTTCATCTGCTGCAGAACATTTTGTTGCCCTCTTAGAGGCAAAAAATCGAAGCATTTTGGGGATGACTTGTATCCTATCTGATTTATTAAATAATATTTTGAATAATTCATTAAATTTGTTAGTTCTTAATTTCAAAAAATTACTTAAGAGTTTTATCTTTAACAATTTGTTAGATAAGCATTTAAAAGAAACATTGATGAAAATTCAAGATTGTGGTTATTTTACAAATCAGTCTGTTCAAAATACAGATGATGATTCTACTGAAGAACATCAAGCACTTTCTGAGGAGGAAATCAAAGGAGAGAAAGAAGGAGAAAAGGAAGAGTTAAATTCAGAAGTGGTGCAAAACACTGAAAATGTCAATGGATCATCAGAAGTATGTATTTATTTTTAAACTATGTAATTTATTTTCTTTAGTCAGAAATTTTTAAAAATACAGTAGAGTGTCATTTATTTGAAAGCTGATGAACCAAAACATCGGTTAACCGAAAGCGTTCCAGTTGGACTGTGTTGTGCTGAATCGAATGTTTTTGATACTAGATTAACTTTCAAAATATAATTTTTTTTTTATATTTTTCAATATATTTATTTTGTTTGTAAAAAGTAAAGAAATACTTTTTAATCTAGTATCAAAAATGTTCAATTCAGCAAGACACAGTCCGACTGGAACGCTTTCGGTTAACTGGTGTTTTGGTTGATTGACTTTCAGATAAACAACACCTACAGTATTTACTTTCAACAGTGCTTATACTGTATATTTTTGAAACTTTGTTCTAATTTTAATAGTGTGAGTAAATTTTAAAGGAATTGGGAATTTAATTATATATAATCTTTTATAATAATACAACATAATCATATCATAAACAGTAAACAGAATTTTTCAGGGCTTGTTGAATGAAAATTCAGATATCAGTCATCTATGTAGATAAGACATCTTAATTTTGTAAAACAAACCATATTATAATTTGGACAGTGTATGCTCAAATTGAATTTAAACTATTACATGAAAATTCATTATCAGATACCTATCAATATATAAAAGTTAATAAAGATGACTGAAATAATAATAGTAATGCATTCTCACTAAATTATACAAGGGCTGATCATTTAGTTTATGAAATAATTTTCATGTTTTCTCCTGTGCAAATTTATGGGAAAATCTTGATTATGCTGCAGATTAAGTGATTGTCCTTGTATATTTAAATTTGAACCGTGACCTCAGATATTCCTTTAGAATTTTTGAATTATATGAAATTCTTATTGGAAATAAGGAAATAGGAATAATGCTTCTACTTCTGAATTTTCAGTAGTAATAAAACCTATGGATATATATGCTGTGTTTTTTCATTGTAGAATATATATAACATAGGAATTTCAAATCAAATAAATAAATAAATGATGTTTGTCTAAAAACATTTGTAACAAATATAACTTTGAAGAAAAGATAAAAAGCTGTTTGTTTTTACAGTGACAGGAGAAATCTTTCCAGTTATATTCATATCCATGTTGTTATAGAATAATGAAGTATCTTACTATTTGAATAAATGAAAGTTTTCAACCAAAATTAGAACCCATGATGAATTTAAGTAGCCCACAAGTGGGAGTGACTACTAGAGGGTTAAAAGTATAGATTACATTTTTTTTAAATTTTCTTTGATATGATGTAGTTCTTTATCATGATCTGTCAAAAAGAGAATCAATAGAATGGTATCATCCTGGTTCTCCAAGGCCAAGAAATCAAAGGTAACACAATTCAATCAAAGAAAATCATGAGCATGATATTTTTGGAAATTCTAAGGGATGCCTCTGATTGATTTCAAAGAATACAATACCACTGTCACTGGTGAATATTTTACTTCTTTAATTCATCAATTCAGGAAAGCTATTAACCCCTTCTGAGCCGCCCATTTTTTTAGAATTTTTAATTAAGCATAAAAAATACTTAAAACTGAAAAAAAAACGAAAGAAATGCGTTAATTTTGAAGAAAAAACTTCAAAGTCTAAGTTTTTTTGTCTGTCCTTTCTGCGAAATTTAACACCGATGAGTTATTGTTTACACAGCTGGATGACCTTGAACACAGCTGGAGTCGGATTTCCCGGGACATTCTCATAGACATCGCAGGAGGACAAGGGTTTGAAGTAGGGTGACTTCAATCTGGCGGTATATTTTTAAATATTTTTAAAAAATTATAATTTTTATTGCGATTTCCGACCCCCCCTAATTAATTAAACTTCTATATAATAAAATCTATTAATTAAAAAAATTAAAAAACTATCGGAAGTCGTTTTTGACATCAGAAAGCAGCTTTAAATAACTTTACCGAAGGAAAATCGGTGCGCTACAACTTTAGAATGATAAATTAATTTTGATAAAAAACTCCCATTAAAAAAACATTAAGCCTTAATCGAGCCTTATCAAA
>NW_019384979.1:439146-451713 GCF_000671375.1 Centruroides sculpturatus | reverse complement strand
ATCATAGTCTGTATTTTCGCGACGTAAGTTAATTAATTTAACCAGTAATCTTCATATATTTAATAAACTCTACAAAAAATACTCTTTACATATTCAAAAAGTATTTAGTCATTATTTAAAATCGAAATAATGACATTAATTAACCAGCGGTCTGATGCGCTCGTATCGTTATCCACCGTACAATATTAAACAATGGCGTCATAAAGTATTACTATTTACGGAAAAGCCGATTAATATCGCTTTATATTCGAATAATTGAAATTCTATTTTCGCGCGAGAATAATTAGCTTTTTCTTAATTTCATTTCCCCATTTGTGTATGTACTGTTCTTATTTCTAATACGTGAGTGTTTCTCAGTAAGTTGTAAAGTTAATTCAAGCCTTTACTTTTTTATTCTTTTCGTCCTGTGGACACAGAAAGGACCGTTTTTCATAACCATCGTGAATTCGGCCAGCTTATATAGTAGACCCCCCTATAAACATGAGCCGTTCACAGCCCGGCACACATATTTGTAAAATCTAAGTGACTCGTACAACATGGAATTCATATAATACGAAATTATCAATAGTGTTATAGGGGGGTCTACTGTAATCTGCTCAATTTCGCTAACCAATAATAACAATGAGAACTGTGACTTAAGCAAGACCTGGTATATATTAATGTTTTAATCTTTCATCTTACTACTTGATATGTGGCAAAACAGAGTATTTGATTGCTCCTAGGCAAAGAAATTTTAAGTGCTCCTATACATATATATATATATATATATATATATATATATATTAGGTATGAGAAATTTTTATTTAATATATTATATATACAGTCAACCCCCCCAATAACACGGTAGATACGTTCCGGTTTTTATGAATTCATTTTCTATGAGTCCAGCCAATGACAGCCAGGCAAGTATGCAGTTTACAGACTATGGCTGTTTGAAAGGTTTCTTCCATAAAATTAATCGACTCTAGACTAATTCGACTCAACATTTCCAAAATACGTATAATTTTTTGGGAATACAGTCGATCCCCCTATAACACGGGTTCCTATAGTTCGGATTCCTATATGACGGCGAAAAAATTGCGACGGTATCCGTACAAACATGGTAAAAAAAAACTTTTATAATTTGGTAAAGCGTCATCGGGCAGCCGAACTACTTTCCGCCGTCCAGTGCCACGCTACGGAGAGTTTAGGCGAGTAAGTTGAATTTACTATCGTCTGTACAGTATGTAAATTAGGTACCATAAGTCTAATACAGCACTAATTTTATACATTTCTTGTGAAAGAAACATTTCTTATACATTATATTAATGATGTCTTTAAAGTTCAGCGAAGTTTTCGCAGAAAAATAACTTATCAGAAATCGCAGCCGCCGTTTGGTGCACTGCTCCGCGACAAAAACAAGCTTAAGCAATGGCGACGTCGAACTGTGCACACTCAGTAAGTAATCCTACAATTTTTTGTTTATAGCATAGTTTATACGGATTATTCCCAAAAAAATATACGTGTTTTGGAAATGTTGAGTCAAATTAGTCTAGGAATCGATTAATTTTATGGAAGAAAACCTTTCAAACAGCCGTAGTCCGTAAAGTGCATACGTGCCGGGCTGTGATTGGCAAGGACTTGTACAAAATGGATTTGTAAAGAACGGGACATATCTACCGTGTTATAGGCGGGTCAACTGTAATCCATATAAACTATGCTATAAACAAAAAATTGTAGGATTACTTGCCAAGTGTGCACTGTTTGACTACGCCATTGCTTAAGCTTGTTTTCGTCATGGAGATTGTCATCAAATGGCACTCACATGCTTCCTGATAAATGATCTTTTTTGCAAAAAATTCGCTGAACTTTGGAGACATCATTAAGATAAATATAATTTTTATGGACGTTAAATAATAAATGGTTTTTAGTAGGTCCACTGCTCGTTTAAACTCAACGGTTTGTACAATATCTGCTATTGGTCTAGATTTGATCAATCCTGTCATGACACAAGTCGGTGTTAACGTTTTACCGAATTATACGAGTTTTTTAGCATGTTTGTATGAATACTGTTGCAATTTTTTCGCCGTGATACAGGAATCCGAACTATAGGAACCCGTGTTATAGGGGGTCGACTGTATATTTATCCAATATGACGACTAAAGCGAAGTTGAAAAAAAACCACAAAACTACAATTAGGAAAATACAGTAGTGCTTTATACAGGAATATAGTATTACAATACATTATGAACTCCGTTTACAATAATTGTGAAGATAATAAATTGAAAAATTCGTTTAGTGTTGTTTGTTTTGAGCACTTAACAGTCTCGACTTTCTTTTCAATGATCATGAATGCCTTGAAAACATCATTTTTGCAATTGTCAATTGGTGGCAAGTAATGTCTAAGGATTCTTAATGCCTCTAGTGCATCAGTTTTGGTTGGTTTAAGGGTTAGCTCTTCTAGTGTTTCATTCTCTTCACCTCCAGATTAGTTATTCTTGTCCTGAATTTCTGTGACAATATCGACAACACTCACTGAGTAAAACACCTCCACACAATCATCCACTGTGTTGTAGTCAGTTTCATCAACAGAGCAGTTTCTCATAGATTGCGACAACATCACAGCAGTTCATCCAATTAAACGTTCTGTTCTTCACCCTTATCTTCATCTTGAACTGCCACTATAGAATGAAATCCTGCATGTTTAAAGCAGTTTGCAATGATTAAGCTTGTTACGTTTAAAGCAGTTTGCAATGATTAAGCTTGTTACGTTTTCCCACACAACCTTCACATTATGAATCGCATCTAACAGGGGAAATGTCAATCGATTTTCCACTTTCTACTTTGGGAGAATCTGGATAGATACCCATATAATTTGCACTCAATATCAATAAATATTAAGATAAATTTGTTTAAAATTTTTATTAAAGTTTTAAACCAAAAAAGGTTACAAATTTCAACATCAAGAAAAAACGGCTAACTAACCCTATTTTTACGGAGAAATGAGGATGTTTTGTTTCCTTCCTCCACCTCTTATCTTAAATTTTTCCAAATATACCTGTCTGAATGACACAACTAAGCATCCCGTCAGATGATGCGATTCTACAAATATTGATGGGGAAATATTCAGTAATAAAAAGGCCAAGTGTTGTACTTCTCGGAGAGTTCGGGACACTGCCATGCTTAGAAGAAGATAGTCCCTCTCCAACCCCAACAGGCCGTCCATAAAGTCATGCTCCCTACAGGAGAGAAACTCTACACTTTGACAGAGGTATTATTGGTTTCAATTGATTGTAAACTCTCTCTCTCATACTGATTATAGTCTTAGGTTAGACATATGTTTTATGTTTTGTTGTTTTATTATTTGTCCTTGTTATTTTGGTCTTCTGTGATTAAATTGTTGATTTTTATATTATATGACCTTCTTAGTCTAGTATTTATTGACTATGCACAACTGAACCCCACACAGAATTTTACCATTCGGATTCTGTTAGAATAAGCTATCCAGTGACAAAGTGAGCAGATCCTTTAGATCTGACAATTAGAGGGCTTGACCCTTGTCCGTATTCTCACATACTGCATGAATCAAATCCAAAATAAGCTTCCGATAATGACGTTTGAACAAATGAATAATACTCTGATCCAACAGTAGCAGTACAGCAGTGGCATCTGTGGTAGGGTAAACACATTAATCTCTTGTATCCTTCAACTTTTTCATGAGCAGGAAAATTATCAACAACGAATGCTACATTCCTTTTTTGCTGAACAAATTGGGAGTCGTATTTGTGAAGAATTTCCTCCCAAATTTTGGAAGTCATCCAGCTTTTTAAATTTGTCTTGTATATAATTGACACTCTTCACTCCCTTGAAACATTGAGAAGTCATGCCGTGGCGACCTTTAAATCTCTCTAACCATCCATCACTGGCGCTAAACTTGGTTTCTACTCCAAGTACCCCAGCTATTTCGATCGCCTTTTGTTTCAATATCGGTCCTGAAACAGGAAGATTTGATGAACGAATTTGATTTAGCCAATATGCCAGAGCATCTCTGACATCTTTGTACAGGTGACTTTCTCTGGTGTTTTTGAGAGAGCTGCGACGAAGAAGAAACTTTTTTGATTATTGACCCTCTACTGCTTTTTAAAACCTCACATCAACCCCCACCAAAAAGTTTGTTATAAGCAAAAAAAAGCTCTTTCTATTTTAATTTTACATTTTTTACATTTATTGTACATATGTTAATAATGATTTTTGTAACTGACAATCAATGAGACGGATAAACTTGATAATCCTTAGCAAGATTAGCAATATTCAGTTCAAAATTTGTAAGTTTTAGTCTTTTCATCGACCCCCCCCAATAATGTTATATCTACCCCTGGGGGGGTGATATTGACCACATTGGCAATCCCTGATATAAAGAGAGAAAATCCTTTCATTTTTCAATAAGAGTAGAAGAGAAGGTGGTATTATGGAACCCCAATTACATTTTAGTGAATTGTAAACAAGGTATCATAACTACACCCACATTTTTTGTGCGAAAAGTACTGGTAACTATTAAACCAGGGCTGTGGAGTCGGAGTCGTGGAGTTTTGATGTTTTAGCCAGAGTTGTCAAAAAATCTGCCGACTCCGACTCCTTTTTACTTCTCAACTTGTTATGTATATAAAATGGAAAAGTATTGGAATTGTGTCAAATTTGACCCTCCAGGTTTTTTTTTCTTTTCAAATCTACATGTTTGGAGACCTCCCGAACCCCTCAAAAAAGTCAATAAAAATTCAGAGGAAAAATTCGCATGCATGTATGTGTTGGCGTCTAATTTGTTTAACTTTTTTATTTTCTGTTCTGAGATATTAAACAATATCTCAGAATGGGTAAAGTTTAAGAAACAAAACGTAGCACTGTTGCTTGCGTATAAAGGGGCATTAATACTATTAAATTTTGGTTCTTAATTAAAGGTCGACAGAGTGAAGACATAAAAGGGGTCATGTGTCATCTCTCTTAATGAGTATTTTACTCGTTATTAGCGTTCAAAATAAAAAATAAAACTCATCTCTACCCTCAAAGTAAGCTTTTTTTGTCATTTTATAATAGTACAGTAAAACTCATTAAGATGTTCTCGCCTAAGATGTTAAAATGTATATGGGGACATGATTTAGTTCAACCACTTTGACGCTTAATAATTAACTCCTGTGTTAAACCATCTGACCCTGATTTCAACCACTCTGACCACAGAAATTATTAGGCTTCAAACAGGGTAAACAAAATTATGCCCCTCACACACAGTCTAACATCCACACATATAGAAAAAAAAACTCAAATCTTTTGCATATCTCGAAATTTCAAGTTGTCCTGAGTCCAAAAATGTAAAAATTTGGGAAGGATCATTTTTTGACCGAGCGCTACACTTTCCTTCTGTATAACAGCCGGAAAAGTAAAAATTATCGAATACATATTTATATATTACTTAGAGGAGTCTGTTAGCATTGGAATAAAAAGTTTCTACGTTCTATCTTTATTGAATCTTTTATTCTGAGGTCACGTGATGGCATCAGAATTTCCAGTCTCTTTCGGTAACAAGTCCTCCCTTGATCGGAGTCAGATGGTAAGGAAGAGTCAGAATCGGAGTTGGAGTCGGTAGATTTTTACACGACTCCACAACCCTGTATTAAACTAAATGTTCCTAATTGGATTTTTTGCTAGTGTAACTATAAGTATGGTTTTTTAAGGCTTTTGTACAAAAAGTCAGAAAGTAGGCTTAGAGAAAATCGGGTGGTAATATGGAACCTTACTGTATGTTTTCAAAACATGCTTTAATGTAGCCAAAAACAAATAGGAAAGTACAAAAAATGTTAAATAGTTACAAAATTATTTACTCCAATGTATTTTATCGCAAAAATGCTTTTATAATTAAAAAATATGACCTCCATCAACAATATATATTCCAGCAGCTCTTTTTCGATATTCTCAGGAAGAATTGACTTTCTACCTAGTGTCTTTTTCGCAAATTGCTCTGGACGAATGTCTGCTTGCAAAGAGAGAGTTTGGAGGAGTTGAGTTCCATATTACTATAAAAGCACCAATGGGGTCCGTATTTCACGCATCGCCATCTTGATTTAACTTATGTCTGTCAAGACCAAAATTTAAAAAACGTGAACATCACACAGATTAATATGTATAGGGACCTTGAATAAGTTCTCGCTGTTTTTTAACAGATGGCGTTACCAGAACCACGTGTGTTTATTTTTAGATGGTGATGCATCTGTAAGGAAGTACAATAAGCAACCTTGAAATTCAGTATATGTCATTTCACCGAAGTGTAAACAACTTATTTTTTNTTACCAGAACCACGTGTGTTTATTTTTAGATGGTGATGCATCTGTAAGGAAGTACAATAAGCAACCTTGAAATTCAGTATATGTCATTTCACCGAAGTGTAAACAACTTATTTTTTCATTGTGTTAAACATGTGTAGTTTCATGCCAAAAAAAAAAGAGTATTTGCGGGGAATTTTATTGCACTATTTTATTCAAAAAAATCTGCAGCTAAAGCACACAGAATTCTTGTTGAGACTTACGGCGACCACGCTCTGTCGGAAACAACATGCAGAGATTGGTTTAGACACTTCAAAAATAATGATTTTGATGTTGAAGATAAAGAATGATCTGGCGCAACAAAAAAGTTTGAAGACAAGGAATTAGAGGCATTACTTCATGAAGACTCATGTCAGACGCTAGCTGAACTTGCAGAATCATTAGGAGTTGATCACACAAGTTTCGAAATGTTTAAAAGGATTAGGAATGATTCAAAAGCAAGGACATTGGGTGCCGTACGAGTTGAAGCTGAGATACGTCAAATGGCGTCTTTTCACATGTGAACAGCTGCTTCAATGGCAGAAAAGGAAAGGTTTTCTGCATCGTATCGTGACAGGCGACGAAAAATGGATACACTATGATAACCCTAAGCGTAGAAAATTGTGGGGTAAGCCCAGCCATGCATCAACATCGTCAGCAAAGCCGAATATCCATGGTTTGAAGCTTTTGCTCTGCATTTGGTGGGACCAGCTAGGTGTAGTTTATTACAAGCTGCTCAAATCAAACAAAACCATCACGGGAGATCGCTATTGACTACAATTGATGCGTTTGAGCCAAGCATTGAAGGAAAAACAGCTGCTATATGAGCAGAAGATACGACAAAGTGATTTTGCAACATGATAATGCTCGGCCACATGTTGCACAACCGGTGAAAACGTACTTGGAAACACTTAAATGGGAAGTCCTACCCCACCCGCCATATTCACCAGACAACATCCCTTCCGATTATCACTTGTTCCGATCGATGACACATGGCCTGGCTGAGCAGCACTTCCATTCTTATGAAGATGCCAAAAATGGGTTGATTCTTGGATAGCCTCAAAAGACGTGTCGTTTTTCCGACATGGAATTCAAATGCTGCCAGAACAATGGGAGAAAGTAGTGGCTAGCGATGGACAATACTTTCAGTGACGTGTTTATTACAACTTTTTTTAAATAAAGTGTTCATTTTCACAAAAAACCAGCGAGAACTTATTCAAGGTCCTTATACCTCTTAAGTCTATGGAACAGAATACATGCACCAATGAACCTACGACTACACGATTTATATTTTAAAAATAATTAAATTCACTTAGCATTCAAAACTTGCGAATTTTGAAAAAAAAAAAAAAACAAATTTGCTGATTAAATACGGACAGCCGTTTAACTGAAGTAAAACAGGTTTTCCCCTTGCTATGGATGTCTGCCTAGTGCAGTTCAGCCACAATCCGCTACAGTTCGCCTTTATTATCAGTTCGAAATAGGGTAGTTCCATAATACCACCTTTTCCTCTACTTTTGGTTATGATCTCATAACTTTCAGATTTTTTTTGTCTTTGCAACAATTTAAATAGATAGCAAACATTTTAATAAATACGCTTATCGTTTCTAGAGTGGATAATCTAAGTGTTCTTCTTAGATAACATCAACTTTTTAGTTGTACTGTATATTGTCATTAAAGTTGTGGTAACCTGTTAGAAAAGAAAGATCTTTTCAAACTATAAAATTGAAGCATTCAATCAATATATTTAATGATTTATTTGTAGCAGTGCACAAAACTGCATATATATTTGTGTTTTATTACTGCATTATATTTTTGTGACAACAACTTAATAGAAATAATAAAAATAAAAAGCTCAAAATTAATTTTGCTTCTAAGTTTTATATATATAAATCTTTGTTATACTGGCACAGAACCTTTTAATAAACATATCATATATTTGGCCAGATATATGTATAAGACTGCTTGAGGAAATTTAAATTTTTGAAGTTTTGGAACCCAAGCTCAAACAGATTCCTTGAGCAGCAGGATTAGGCCACCTTAGCCATTGGGCCATCTATTTTTATTTTAGTGCAGATGCAAGAAGAGTATTGTAAATGTTAAATTCTTATTAACTATACATCTAAAAAATGCAATCATTATTTAATGTTACAGGAAGCTACTGGCAATGGAGAGAATAGGGTGGCAGATCAGGAACAAGAATCTGCAAATCAATCAGAATCCCAAAGTATGATTAATATTCTTAAGATGAATACAAAAATATTATTTCACAAATTCTAATACATATCATTCCAACAGCCAATTATACTTCCCATGCACAAAACAATCACCAGTCACGCAGTTTTAGTAATCGTGGATCAAGGGGTGGCAGAGGACGAAGTTTTAATTATCTGAGAGGTAGAAGCTATGGAAATGGAAGAGGTAAGCTTTTATTATTTATTTTGTTAGTGATGATGATTAAATTATAAATTACATCAATGTTGCATTAAGGTTATTATCAAGGTTCATATGGAGGACGAGACAGTTCTGGTAGCTCTTCTGGATACAACGGTTACCGAAGGCCTCCTCGTGGTGGTAAGATTTTGGTTTGTTTTCAAAACACCAAATTCTTATAATTATTAATTTTCAATTTTATTTTTATCTAGGAATACGTGGAGGAATGCGAGGCGGCAATAATAGAGGCGGCGGACGTGGTGGTTATAGACCTCAACAGTAATCTGTCCCATTTGATGTCCAAAAAGACAAAACTTCTCGGACTTGGCAGTGGCGGCAGATTTTGCAAGGCATGCATTATTTAAAAAGAAAAAAATGTATAGTTGAATTTTTTGTGAACTGTGGAAAACTGGAAATTTTGTGTTTTACCCAAATTTAATATCCATATTTACCAAAAAAAAAAAATGTAGCCTGGTAGATGTTCCGTTGATTGTAAGTTCTAACTTTTGGTGGGACCAGGCTTTTGGGATCAGTAGTCATGTCAACATTTAACTCTATGAACATTGCAATAACCATCCGGTAATCTTTAAAGCTTGTGAAAAGGAAGGCAAACACAAATAAATTAGCTCTTGTGAAATGACTTGAAGATTCCAGTTGTTCCAGTTCATTAACTTTTTACAAAAACAACTGTTTCTTCCCCCAATAGAAGTTTGAGCAGCTTGAAGTCAGATACCACTAAACTTTCTCCGATTCCTGCACAAAGAGTGGGTGTGTGTATGTGTGTTTCCTTACCAGAAAAAAGACGACAGCAATGCATTTACAATGTTCTTTTGTTTTCTAAAAGCAACCTCTATATAACGTTTGCTTTTTCCTTTCTTTTTATAAGTCACCATATTATTGATATTATCCAATGCTTTTTTATCAACTAAGTGTGGTTGTTAAAAATGACTGACTGACTGCAAGAAAAAAAAAATAAATTCTCAATGAAGCATTAAATATTGGTCTATTTATTATAAAATACATATCTGACAAAAAATCAAAGAATTAGAACTTTAACTACCTTTTAATATTACTTTGTACAATGACAGCCATTTTTGATACAACATTCAACACATGAAAGTGTGCACGAAATAAGATTTAGTTATAAATTTAAAGTCACAGTTTGGCACTTTACTACATCCAAACAATTAAAAACTGAAAATATAAGCTAACACATTTTCCGAACAAGAGTTTAGGTAGGTTAAAAATACGAGAAGAAATATAAGTGTGCGAGAATTTTTTTCCCTAATTTCTTGGAGAGGATTGACATATTGGCAGTGTGATCTTATGTAAAATATAATTATATACACATGATATAAAAAAAGCTGCAATAAAAATAATACAAAATAGGAATGTCGAGTTAATACACGATTTTTTTTTTTTTTTTTAAGAAATTCTAAAAACTAAACAAACAAACATTGCACATGTGAGGAGTTCAAATTTATTTAATAGTAGAGTAGACTATTTATTTTAAAAGAGAAGGGGAGTTGAACTAAATTGCACAATTTGCTGTTATACCACATTCATGTAGTGCACAATTTTAACCATGCACCATGGCTATCGTAAATTCCCAGCATGCGTTTGTTGTCACCTTGTCTTGTCACCCTTTGCCCACATATCTTTTATTTCTTGAAACATCTGCAATTTACAAAGTATTATTTTAAATACCTTTCATATTATTAAATATACAAAGACAATCTCTAATTTACCTGGTTTACCCATGCAGCATCTTGTAAGCATTCTTCTAAAAGCATGTGTGATTCCTTATTTTCCATACTATTTTTTACATCTTGAACCTTAAAGAAAAAGGTAAATATATATTTGTTTTTACAGATTCCTTCCTTACATTTAATACATAAAAGAAACATACCTTCTTTTTACACTTAAAATAAAAATTATATTTGTGATGATGCAGATGACTATATAAAACTGCTGCCTGAGCACATGGACCACAAACCAGTATCTTTTTGAGCGAAAGAGACTGTTCTTCGGATGAGAGTTCTTTTGACTCTAGTGATGACGGATCATAGGGCATGCCTCTATACTGTAAGGTGTGCTGACTTTTTACTTCATTGCAAACCTATCAGTAAAATATTTGTGTTCATGAAAAACTTCATTAAATTCATTAAATATTCATAAAATTTTGAGATGAGATGAATTTCAATACAGACCTGGCAGTTATCCTCACTTTCATTATTTGGTAAGATTTCAAGTCTTGGAAATGTTTCCACTGCAGTTTTTATTTCATCGGGAAATTTATTATTTTGAAATATTTTTTTCTTTCTCTCTTCAGACATGTCTTCAATTTCTTTCATGTGTGACAAAAAGTATTCATCTGCAAAAATATAGATTTGAATAAACTTTTTTATCATCACCATCATAAATATCAAAAGTTGAAAAACAAACCATTCTCTTTAGTGATTTCTGTGATGAAATTTGGATCTAGCACTTGGCTGATTAGTGTCTGAAGATAAACTTCAAAGTTTTCTTGCTGAGGATGTGCTGTTGAATCTTCTGATGTATCTTCATTTCCATTCCTTTAAAAGAAAGAAATGATCTTAAATTTAGAGAATTACAATTTTTACTATTCACATCAATTTTATTTTACCCTTGATCTGAATGATTATTTCCAGGATATGTACAGATCCATAATTGTTGATCTTGAGAGGACTGAGATGTCTTCTCTCTAAAATATTTAAGTATATTTTTGCTTATCTTAAACTCTTTTCATTAATTTATTGTATATTTAATTGATACAGTGAAAGTTTACTTATTGATATCTAATTCTGCATTATCTTAGATTAAGAAATAAGGAACCACAGACTATTCTTTTTAATTAGCCTTTACACATTAATAAATGCAACGAAGTCAGTTTCATTATAGATAGCCATTTTTATCTGAACTATTAGTTATAGTTATATCTTGTATTATAAATATTTGATCATGTTACTGTCTGTTTTAATGACTATGAGAACACAAATTATCTTGATAAAATCAATTTCCAATGCAGAAGGATGATTGTATATGACATCTCGACAGCTCTAAACATCCCAAGATCAACGATTAGTGATTTATGAGAGGATACAGAACAAGAAATGTAAAAGAAAATTGTAAGTCTTTTTAACCATTACTAAAGCTAAAAACTAATTGAGACCGTCAGAGAAATAATTTGGGAAAATTATCAGCACCATTAGTGTACAGACATCCATATTATTAGAAAGTACTCAACAAACCACAAAACATAACATAATCCCATGTGTGGGATGTTATGTACAGACATCTAATGTTTGCTACTATGTACTCTTATAAGGAGCATCTGTTCTTAGACACTTCACTTGCAATTTGGAGTGATGAGTCAATACAGTACTTGTGTTGGTGTCACAAATGATGAGAAACATTACTGACCAGACAGTGAAGTACAATATATAGCCTCTGCCTGATTTTTCTAATTAAATTAAGTATACTTCTAGCCCCAAATTGATGTTTCTAGTTTTACTTTTGAGTAAAATCATGAATATTTAAACATGTGATGGACAATTGATTTGTGTTAATTTGAGGATCTTTTTATTAACTTAAATAAATCCATTGCCTATAGTGCAATGGACTTATTTAAGGATGTAAAAAATTCAATTTACTAATATAATGAATAAACAACCTATAAACATTGTCATAAAATTTTCTGAAAATTCTGATTAACCACAACAATTATATTATCAATCAATATATCTATCTATCTATCTATATATATATATATTAACTACCTTTT
>NW_019384979.1:432949-437856 GCF_000671375.1 Centruroides sculpturatus | reverse complement strand
GGAAAAACAAAAAATATCGTGTATCCACAAACACTCCAATAAATAAATAGAATTGAAACGACACTTTGAAATGTTTTCCCGATGAAAATGAATAATAATAATAAGTTTCAATAAAAATGATAAAATGTAAATTGAATTTTATCATAACGAGTTTGCTTGAATTTCCTTTCTTCTGAGATCGCAGCAATGCGCGACGGGTAAGCTAGTTATTAATAAAAATTAAATAATAATACTGTACTCTTTGATTAATTAACATTGTTTGAAATATATTGTTTTTCCCCACGTGGTTTATAAATTAAAATATTTTAAGGGTAGATTCATATTTGGATGCTACTGGCACATTCAGCAAACAGCCTAAACAATTAACATAGAACAGTGTTGCCATCTTGCTAAATTTCTCTGAACTGGCCATGTAGAAAATTGTCAATCATGTTTGAATAAACAGCTTGGCCATACATTATGAAATTCTCAAAGATGGAATTAAAATATTGGTGAAGGTTTTTGTTAATAATCTAATGCATTATAAATGGCAACTTAAGTAAAAACTAAGGTTGAGATTCTGATTCCAGATTTTCCTTTACCATGTGTGAGAAGTCATGATTTTAAAAAATTTCAAATCAAAGTATCTCTGAAATTACTAAAACTAAAAATGCTTGACTTTCACCTGACTGCCTATAAATGTAGCCTGGCCAAAAGTTCTACACTAAATTTCATACAAACACTTTAAAACGTAATGGTCAACTTGTGTTCAAGTGAAAATTGTTTAGGGGAAAAAAATTTTAACAAATATATTATTATAACATGTTTAATTATGCTAAATTCTTATGCATACATCAAGTAACACAAGCACTTACAAGTGAAGTTGCAATTTAAAAGTAGTCTATCCCTCTAATGGTAAGACTTATATCAATGATAATTGACATAATTTTCATAGCTGCTGCATTCCCTCATCAATCCTAACTACACTATTTGTAAATCTGAGCTTAGGTTTTGCTTATTAGTTTGCAGTTTTAGTTTAAACATTAGTCTGTACTTTCTTTTCCTTTCTTCACTTGCTATTTTATAATGCTTCTCTTCTTAATTGACTTGCATAACAGTGTGTAAACTGGAAATTTGCACAATTTTGGCAGGTATATTTTGTATTTTTTTTAAATAAATTTGAGAATGTGCTAGCATAGATTGTTGCTCAGACTCTATAGATTTAAATTCATATTGTGATCACAATAATCCAAATGTAAACAAAATGGAGTGGCTTAATGAAGAACAAAGAATTATACATACAGTAGTTAGTGAACAAACAGGAAAGGGGGAGAAGCTTCACAGAAGCATTTTGTGGATGTGGAGATGGCAAGGACAGTTTATAGCATCATAGAAAAGCTGGAAATTGGTAAGACTATTGCTAATGTCCAAGAAGTGAGTGAAATAGAATTAAAATGACATAGTGATGGGCAGTTGAAAAAGTTATTTTTCTAAGAAAACTTGAGATATTTTGAAATTTCTTCCAATAAGTTAAAAACATACTAGTCAAGCAAAATAATGTCCTTTGGAAGCAAAAGTCAGCCTCAAAATAGTATACATGAAAAAATTGCAAAGTATTCTGCGTTAAAATTGTTTTCACACTGTTTTGAAGCTTCAAATGGACTGGTCATCATTATGGACAATGGGTCATATTTTACCTATTGTGGAAGTGGCTGCACTGGGAACAACACATAATGTAAGGATGGGGTTGAGGTTAATCCACAGATAAATTCTGAGGAAATTTTGAATTGTATTTAAAGTATTGGTTTGGGTAGTAATCAGTCCAAAAGGAAGATCTCAGCATTCCTAGCACTGTCTCATCTTTGTATTCAATAAAGGACTGTATTAAGAAGCTGATCTCATTCCTCAATAAACATCACTCGGATGGCCGGTAGGTTTTCTGACTAGACCTCAGCTGCATGTTACAGAACAGATATAGTTTGTTAGAGGAATATGAAGTCCATTACATCAGCAAATAGAACAATGTTGCAAATGTTCCTCTGCTAAATCCAACATTTTCATATGATTACTGTTTCACTGAATACATTTCAGTGAAACAGTAATCATATGATTCTCAAAGGCATTTGACAGTGCCTGGTGGCCCCTAGTGACACACCAACTAAGAAAATTCAATTGCCCTAAAAACATACTAAGCCTCATTATTGACTATTTCCGTGATCGTAAAGCCTTACTTCAATATGGCATACATACTGTTGAAAAGAAAATAACAAGGGGCTGTCCGCAGGGATCGGTTTGCGGTCCCCTGCTATGGAATGTTATGTTCGACAGCTTTCTTAGCAATGATTTTGGACAAACATACTGTATAGCATATGCCGATGATGTATTTATGCTAGTAGGAGGAAGATCTAGGGCTGAATTAGAGGCAAAAGGAAATGGTTTACTGAAAGGGATATATAATTGGGGTGACAGGCACAAATTAAAATTCAACACCAACAAAACAAAAGCAATTGTTTTCAACAAACCGAGAAAAGCCAATCTTTACGCAAGACCTCCGCATCTGAAGATGAACGGGACAACAATCAAGGTTGAGAAATCGTTAAGATACTTAGGAGTCATATTAGATTTTAGGCTGGCATGGGACAGTCATATCACTCACATTACTGAACGTACTGGTCTGATTTGCCAGATCTTCTCCCAAGTCGCCAAACAGAAATGGGGTCTAACCTCGAAATCATTGTCAATAATTTATGATGGCATATATATACCAACAATAACATATGCTTGTGGTACCTGGGGATGGGCCATTTCCAAGGTCCACCCCAGGAGAAAAATGATCTCGTCCCAAAGACGCATTCTACTATTGATTTCAAAAGCATATAGAACTACAAGCAATGTGTGCTTGCAAGTAATAACTAGAAAACCGCCGATTGACCTTATAATTGACGAAAAGAAAAAATTATTTAGACTTAAAAGAGGAGAAAATATCAAAATTGGAACCAGAGACATAAATTACCATGATGTCGAATGGCCATCATCATTTAGCTGCACTATCTCATCGGAGAATTCCATACTAAGCCAAGATAATACCATAACAGAAGATACCATACTTATATATACAGATGGTTCCAATCATAATAACAAAGTGGGATGCAGCTACGTTATATATAAAAACGGTAATGAAACAAACTACTGTAAATTTCGTTTGCTTAACGAATGTACGATCTTTCAAGCCGAAATGTGGGCTATAAAAATGGCCATTGAATATACTAACAGCAACTTCAATAATAACAAGATAAACATCTATACGGATTCGTTCTCATCGGTTCAAACCATTAAAAACAGAAATCTACACCCAATTGCCGAAAAAATAAGAGAGCTGATATACTTATCGACAAACAAATACAATATTGAATGGGTAAGAGCCCATCAGGGCGAAATCGGCAATGAGAGAGCTGACTTCCTGGCGAAGGAAGCTGCAGCGGAAGACACCCTACCAATAGCATACAATAAAATTAGTAAAAGAATAATTTGCAATATTTTAAGAATAGAAACCATCCATCAATGGCAGGAAAGGTGGAACCAACACAGCGAACATATTACTTATAAATTCATCACAAACTTGAAAGAATTTAATAATAATAAGTGGTATAGCCCTACCCATTACATTTCGCAGTTTCTTACAAACCATGGCAAGTTCGCCACTTATCTAGAAAGATTCAATCATTGCAACTCAAAGATCTGCCCTACTTGCAAAATGGAAGAGGATGGATCGTTACATTATCTTTTCCGTTGCCCAACTTTTGAAAGGGAGCGACTCGAACTTCGAATGGCGACACAGGATCAAGGAATAGCTTGGCCTTGCAAGCCGTCCGAGATTTGGTCCTCTAAGAACACCTATATGGCCTTTGAAAGACTCTGCAAACAAGTCAACTATATAAATAACAGTCAGAACTTCAACTAGTGCATTTATTCTCAACATCTTCTGTTGCCTTTCATTGATTATTTCTACATTATTGTAATTTTCACATTCATCTCTTGACACCATACAATACTATGGTTCTTTCCCTGATAAGAAATTAGGCTTTCTTGTAAACTTTATTCTCATGTTAATTTTTATTTTTACTGTCCACTTTATCATTTGTTAAATATCTTTTAATGTTTTAAACAATATTTTGATATTACATGTAAATATTAATTCTGTATTATACTTCCTGATAATGCCATTAGCGGAATCAGGTTATGTACTAAGTTTTGTACCTAAATAAATAAATAAATAAATAAATAAAAAAAAGTAATCATATGATATGAGTGATCTGCCAAAAATGAAGCCAAACTAAAACAGCACTTCAAGTCCAAACTACCAATTTTTAATACAGAATTTTCAAATTCTGGTAACAGACATCAAAACTAAAATCAGAAAAGCTACAGACCAGATTACATAAGATTAGTTTCTTCTGTCTCTAAATTGTCTATTTTGTGTTCCTGTATACAGTAGACTGTAAAAATATTGTACTATATTATAACCAGTGGTGATATTCGAAATATTTAACAAAGGGTTCGCTAACAGAAAATTTTTCCTTAATTTTTTTTTCGCTCAAATGGTGCATTAGCAACACTAGCACAAAAACTGATTTTAAGATACCCATATAAATAAAAAAGATGCGTTCACAAAATTAAGTCAGTGAAAATTTAACATTGTTTATGCCAGAACTATATTTTATTTTATAAATAATAAAAAAGTGTGTTCAAAATGGTTTATTTTGTACATATTTTAATATTTTTCATTCAAAATATTTTATAAACATAAAAATTGGTTTTTTTTTTAATCAGAAAAAGTCATAGGAAAAGCAGTTAAACAAGAAAAACTTTTCTAAATCATTTATTTTATCGTTAGGTATTATTATAATAATAGACAGATGTCATCGTCT
>NW_019384979.1:424633-432578 GCF_000671375.1 Centruroides sculpturatus | reverse complement strand
TACACGACATCCGCTATGCTGTTAACAGAACACGCAACTGGAAGACACCTGGTGTAGACAACATTCACAATTTCTGGTACAAAAAGTTTACATCACTGCACCAGGAACTAGCTAAACATCTAACACACATCATCATCAATCCACAAGACATGCCAAAATTTCTTATTCAGGGCATCACCTACATGAAACCTAAAAACAACAAAACCACAGACCCCACACAATACAGACCAATTACATGTCTTCCAACACTCTACAAATTATTGATCCTGTATCACAAACAAAATATACAAACATGTTGAAGAACACGACATTCTTACAGAACAACAAAAAGGCTGCCGTAGAAATCACAGGGGATGCAAAGAATAATTACTCATAGATTCAGTCATTTTACGGCAAGCACACATACACATGGCATATATAGACTACAGAAAAGCATTCGACAGTGTTCCACACAGTTGGCTGCTACATATTCTACACATGTACAAAATACATCCATCACTCACTGCATTCTTCCAAAACACTATGCAGCACTGGAGAACAACACTACATCTCGGTGTTAATACACTTCCATACAAACAAACGAAATATTCATTAGGCGAGGAATTTTTCAAGGAGATTCCTTGAATCCTCTCTGGTTCTGCCTAGCCCTGAACCCATTATCCAACATGTTAAACAACACACAATATGGCTACAATATCAGACATGAAAAAACAACACAGTTTATGCTGTCACGTCTCATGTACATGGACGACATAAAACTTTATGCATCCACACAAAAACAACTTCATCAACTCCTACAAATCACACATTCATTCACTAAGGACATACAAATGGAGTTTGGCTTAGACAAATGCAAACAACTTCACATAGAAAAAGGAATCCTGAAGAAAAAAGATTTTGCACTTGGAAATGGAGACGTTATTAAACCCATGGAAGAGGGCGAGTTCTACAAGTATTTAGGATTCCAACAGGCCAAACTAACAGAACATACACAAATAAAGCAAAGATTAATTAAACAATACCAAAGTAGGTTAAATGCCATTCTCAAAACACAGCTAAATGCAAAACACACAGTTGAAGCAATAAACACATATGTCATCCCAGTACTCACATACTCTTTTTGAGTTATACATTGGACTCACACAGATCTTGAGCAACTCCAAAGGAAAACAAGAACAACACTTACTAAGCATAAACAACATCATCCTAAATCCGCTACAGAAAGATTAACCCTTCCATGTAAAGATGGCAGACATGGCCTGATTGACATAGTTAACCTTCACTACAAACAAATACAGTCACTGCGAGAGTTTTTCTACAGGAAACAAGAAACATCACAATTACATAAAGCAGTAACTCTAGCAGACTTAAATAACACACCATTAAACTTACACTCACAACACCCAGACATGACACAACACATAAAAAGCATAGACACCATCAAGCAATCGTGGGCTCAAAAGGCACTCCATGGCAGGCATCCTTATGACCTGGCCCAGGATTTTGTTGAGAAAACTGCATCAAACAGCTGGTTAGATCGGGGAAGCCTCTATGGGGAGACAGAAGGATTCATGATTGCCATACAGGATCAGGCCATAAATACTAAAAACTACAGAAAACACATACTCAAAGATACAACACTCACAAATGACACATGCAGAAAATGTCACATCATACCAGAAACTATACAACACATTACATCTGGGTGCAAGCTCTTGGCACAGACAGATTATTTACACAGACAGCAAATATAATACACCAAGAGCTTGCAAAGAAACACAAATTATTAGACATCCACAAACCATACCACAAGTATATTCCACAGACAGTATTAGAAAACATCATGCACAAAATGTGCTACGACAGCCATAATCACAGATAAAACAATTTACCACAGCAGACCAGACATAACAGTCATTGACAAACACAATAAAATCACATACATTATAGACATAGCCATTTCAAACACTCATAATGTACAAAACACATTCACTAAAAAAATCAGCAAGTACACAGAACTCACCCACGAAATAAGGCATCTGTGGAGAATGGAAAGGGTGCTTATTGTATCTGTTGTTCTCTCCTGTACAGGTGTGATACCACACTTGTCATTGTGATTTCTGACACTTTTCAAGGGGATTTAACACGAAATTTGTTTACATTTCAGTTCTATATATTTTTTTTATCTNTTTTGTTTGTACAAAATAAAAAAATAATTTTTAACGATACAATAGTCTTTGTTAGGCTTAACATCGACGAAAATTCAACGCGAAGCAAAACGCAACGGATAAAAATTTTGACATTGGATACATTAAACTATCTTTTCGTACATAAATCAGTTATCCGAAATATCAGTTATACGAACAACCCCAGTCCCCAATTGATTCGGAAAATCTACGCTCTACTGTATTTATTTTCTTTGTAAAAAATAAATAATTTTTAACGCTACAATAGCCACGATTATTATTTTAAAAAATTTACATTAGGCTTAACATCAACGCGAAGCGACACGCAAGGGAGAAAAATTTCAACATGGGATAGGTTAATATATTTTTTCATATATAATCGGTTATCCGAACAACCCCAGTCCCCAATTGATTCGGATAAACGACGCTCTACTGTATTATAATAATAGACAGATGTCATCATCTCTCGAAATACAATATCTTTCTTATTTCGCTGTTGATAGCCCGACACGTGCTCCGCAGCCATCTTGTATTTTCTCGTGCGCGTGGGATTGTGCGATCTCTCTTATGACTGGATCTAGTTTCGAGAACTCTCTCAAGTCGATCGCGATTGAACCTCGTTTTAGTCGAGATTGAAACGGTCAATGGAGGGTGCACTAGGCGAACAGGGTATAAGGCTCTAGTTTAGTAGTGTTACAGAGTATAATACGTATATTTTAATATATTTTTTAAAAGAAACAAAATCATTGAGAAATGTTACGTGTGTTTAACAACGGGTTCGGAAAACTTTGAAAATGTTAACAACGGGTTTGGCCGAACCTGTGCGAACCCGCTGAATATCACCACTGATTATAACTATATTGTAAAAACAAAGAAGTCTGTTTTTTTTTTTTGTTTACACACCCTTAGATATATAAAGAATCAAAGATTTTATAAAGAGGTAGGAATTAATGCCACCATGGTTGGTAAGTGTGTCATACATGTCTACTTGCTACATTTTAACTCTGCACTATGGCTATTAAGAGGACCTTTTAGCAAGCTCATTATGGGCTTGGCCAGTGATGGAGTCTGGCATATGTGGAGAAACCTCCCAAAAAGTTTCTGGGACTTTTAACCTGTCCAGATTCAATCCCAGGTCCTGCAGGGAGGTAGACTGCCTTAACCACTTGGCCATATACTAGTGACTCAGATTTTTAGCCAAAGTAGTATTGCCACAAGCTGCCTTGTAAATATGTCCTTCCAAGTACATCCTTCAATCAAAATTCTGCATATGTTCTATGATACATATATCTGATGACTTATTATGTTGTATACAAACTTAGACAAAATTTCCTTTATTTCATGACTTAGCTGGAAAAAGTCTGACTTTCACAGACATTTTCAAAAAGTTTGATTTTTGCCTGACAACTGCAAATTTATTCATTTACAGAGTAAATACAGTAGCCTCTCATTGTATAGTGCCTTTTTTTAGTCACCCAAATTTTAAATTATCAATTGCTATTGAATTTTTTTTTGTAGAAATAAAATTTGGTACAGTAATACCTCAACTTTTGAAAATCGCGTAACTCCGAGTTTGCGTATCTCATCAATTCATCTTTTGTTTGAGTGCCACACAACTCTTGATTACGCACTCCCCCCACACTATTGTTCAGCTTACATGCTTGGATGTGTCGCACGGAATCGATGCATAGCTACAATTTATTTTGTGTAATTTATTTCTGTGTTTGTTACATCTACAAAGACTTAAGAGACTCTACTATGTCATCCAAACGAAGTAGAACTGATTCTTCTGCATCAAACAAGAAAAGAAAAACTTTATCTTTGGAATGTAAAGTTAACATTATTAAAGACTTTGATACAAAATTGAAAATTTGTAAATTGGCAAAGAAATTTGATCTACTGGAATTGACGGTCAGAACAATTATAAAAGGTAAAGAAAAAATTCTTGAAGCTGTGAAAAATGCTCCATGTTTAAATTCAAACATCATTTGTAAGTGTCACAGTATTATTGCTGAGACGGAAGCAATGTTAAAATTATGGTGTGATAATCAAGTAAATGTGAAAAATTGTCTTGTTAAACAGCATCTTCTTTCAATCTCTCAAAAATCAGCCTAGCTTGAGAGCTAGGCTGATTTTTGAGAGATTGAAAGAAGATGCTGGAGAGGTGGCTAAAGATGAAGAGTTTAAAGCTAGTAATGGTTGGTTCAGCCTATTCAAAAGTCACTGTAATTGGCAAAGCATTGCAGAAAGTGGAGAGGTGACAAGTGCAAAAAGATAAAGAGGTTGCATCTTACTATCCAAAGAAATTCAAAGCTATGATAGATGAAGATGGCTATACCAGCCAAACCATATTCAATGTACTGTACATACTAGTTATCAATGCCATCTTGTTTGGGAGTATGGAATAAAAGTAAATTTTTTTTTATAAAATTTTCTTTTTGTAGTTTCTTCAATTGCATAGACACCAATCATGACTTCAGGTAGTGTTGTCACCAGGCTGGTTTTTAAATTCGTGGTCTGCTTTAATTATTAATTTGTCCAGTTTTTATAGAAATTGTGAAATTATGATGAAACAAAAAAATACTCGCAAATATTTTTATAAATTTAATTTTAACATTAATAAAAATTCAATTCACTAAGCTATTTACTCAAATTTTCTTTTTATTACATTTTTTCCCTATATAAGATCTTTATAGTATTAATATCAATATGGCAATTATTCATGTAACAATATAAAAACACCGGAGATGTATCAACTTTAAGCCGCACCACAGCCAGATGTTCTGACCTCACTTGTAATTTCCTTTTTGTTTCACCAACATAGAAACTTGGTATTCCACATGTACACTGAAGTCTATAAATCACTCCCTCTTCCTCCAACAACTCTTTATCCTTATAAGATCTTGAACTTATCAATCCAAATAACCTATTTTTTTGAATTGGAGCCAATTTAATTGAACTTTCACAAAAAATTTTTTGGTATTTTTTCAAAATAACCCTTAATAAGTATGTTTCTTTCCCATATATTAACTTCCTGTTTTTTCTTTACTTGATATCTGTTCTCTAAATATTTGTTATACCAATTCTTTAATTAACAATCTTCTTGGGTAGCCATTTAACAAGTACTTCTTATTCACTTTTCCAATTTCTTCCTCCCTTTTATTGGATCTAGTTGTTCTAGAAAAGATCTTACATATTTCCATCAAATAAATATTTCTCTTCTAATTGGACAATAAGATTTAAAATTTATGACTTTTTTTGCATTACACAGCTTTTCATACTTACAATATTCTAAATGGTCTTTAAACCTAACTATTGTTATATCTAAGTAGTTAATTTTACAAAATTTTTCATTCTCATGAGTAAACTTGATATGTTCGTTAATCTTATTGGCTTGTTCTAATATTTTCTCAAAACATGTTACTTTACTATTGTATATAATAATTATATTATCTACATACCGTGCAAGGAATACTATTCCTCCCAATCCTGACAAAGTTTTATCTATGTTTATCATAACAATTTCTCCAAATTTTGGGCCTATAACTGAACCTATAGAATAATGTAATGAATTTAAATAATGGCAAGATACCCATGGAATGCTGGGAAGGTTTGATCAGACATAAAAGCTGTGATGAAACTTGTGTGAATGATGTGTCTATCACTGATGGCTAACTTGTATTACATTCTGTTTGCAAAAAACCCTACCGAGGAGGCTGAAAGAGGCAAAACGCATTTAGGGTTATGTATGGTGTAAAATAATAATAAAATTTTTTTTCTCAAAGTTAACCTGTTTTGTTGTTGCTTTTTATACCAATCCTTATTCTGTTTTAAGTAAATGGATTAGTGACTTTGAACTTTTTAGCCTCCATAAGTCAGAAAGGATAGGAGAATTATTTTTCTGTGTACTAATTAACAGTACAAATAAGTAAAGATTTATTTTAACAGTTAAAGACTAACTTCACACCTCCACTAAAACTTATCCCCATCTTATCCTTAGGCTAAGAGTGACAGAAAATGTACTTTTAAAATTCTAACTTGCAAACATCTCTAGCAACTATTAAGTTTTTTCCAACACAAGTCCCTAACTGATTTAAAATTGGCATGTGCATTGTTCAGTTCTTGTCTGTAAAATGACATTGTGCATGCCTTGTATTTATATCAGGGCTGTGGAGTCAGAGTCGTGGAGTTTTGGTATTTTAGCCAGAGTCGGAGTCATCAAAAAATCCGCCGACTACAACTCCTTTTTACTTCCCAACTTCTTATGTATATAAAACGAAAAAGTATTGGAATTGTGTCAAATTTGACCCTCCAGATATTTTTTGCAAATCTACACGTTTGGAGACCTCTCGAACCCCTCAAAAAGTCAATAAAAATTCAGAGGAAAAATTCGCGTGCGTGTATGTGTTGGCATCTAATTTGTTTAACTTTTTTATTTTCTGTTCTGAGATATTAAACAATATCTCACACATTTCGTTTCTTAAACTTTACCCATTCTGAGATATTGTTTAATATCTCAGAATGGGTAAAGTTTAAGAAACGAAATGTGCTTGCGTATACAGGGGCATTAATACTATTAAATTTTGGTTCTTAATTAAAGGTCGACAGGGTGAAGACATAAAAGTGGTCATGTGTCATATCTCTTAATGAATATTTTACTCGTTTTACTCAAATTAGCGTACAAAATTTAAAAAAAAAATAAAATTTCTCTCTACCCTCAAAGTAAACTTTTCTGTCATTTTATAATAGTACAGTAAAACCTGTTAAGATGTTCTCGCCTAAGATGTTAGAACATATATGGGGAAACGATTTAGTTCAACCAACCACTTTGACGCTTAATAATTAATTCCTGTGTTCACTCATCATAAAACCATCCGACTCTGATTTCAACCACTCTGACCACAGAAATTATTAGGCTTCAAACAGAGTGAACGAAATCATGCCCCCAACACACAGTCTAACATCCACCCATATAGAAAAAAACCTCGAATCTTTTACATATCTCGAAATTTCAAGTTGTCCTGAGTCCAAAAATGTAAAAATTTGGGAAGGATCATTTTTTGACCGATCGCTACACCTTCCCTCTATAACAGCCCTTATATATAACAGCCGGAAAAGTTAAAGTTATCGAATACATTATATATATAATCGAGACGAGTTGATAATGACGATAATAATAATAATAATAATAACTCTCTCGTGGTCACCACCTGGTCGTGGTGGGATAGCCCAGTAATTTTACTGACCATAGGGCAATGCAGGCTGGAGCACAAGTGCCTGGTAGGGACACCCATGCCAGTAAGGTCTATGCGGAGAAATGAAGCTAAGAGTGACCACATCCACATTCTGTGGAGATAACTATCATGGTAGTAACCAGATAAAAGTGTGATACCGGCTCAGACGTTGCCCGGGTTACCAAGATCCGCATTTGTGGGTTAGGCAGAGGCTCACGTTCGTAAAATAGGCCGCAGTCTCCCTTGGTTACCGGTGGTGAAAGCAGCGTCAGCCCAAGCATGGCTACTGCAATGCCCTCAACAGATGTGAGGAATCAACCTAGCCTTGGTGTTTCTATGACAATGCATCCACAGACCACAAAGGCTGGAAAACCATGCCAACGGATGAAATGGACAACAGAAATGAACGAGTTTATCATCCGTACTTACTATGCAATCACAAAACTTGAAACAAACATGACAGCATACAGACAACAACTACACCATAGATTCACACAACAATATCCTCATCTCACTGTCACCGAA
>NW_019384979.1:351387-417808 GCF_000671375.1 Centruroides sculpturatus | reverse complement strand
GAGGATGGATAGGGTGCTTATTGTACCTGTTGTTCTCTCCTGTACAGGTGTGATACCACACTTGTCATTGTGATTTCTGACACTTTTCATGGGGATTTAACACGAAATTTGTTTACATTTCAGTTCTATATATTTTTTTTATCTATTTAAATATATATATCAACGAGTGAGTACATATACCTATAACAATAATCGGCACTACACAAAAGCCTGGGAACATTACAATTGAATAGAAATACATACATCACACTACAGAAGGCCACTATATTGAATACATGCCACATTGTTAGGAAATTCCTGAATACAGACACTGACACACTTATTTAATTTTTGTTTTTGGTTGCTATGCCTTGACTGTGGTCCGGCATAGTACACAGCCACCGGTGTGAACTGAGTAACCCACTAAACCCAACATAATAATAATAATAAGTGCAGAGCCCAAACGGTTAGGAGTTGAAAGTTGAATTTTGGTACACAGTTAGGGTACGTCACGAAAACGCACACTAAGAAGGGATTTTTCGAAATTCCTTCCCACGAGGGAGAGGGACAGGATTAAGGCTTAACACTTCCATCAACAATGGAAGTGTTATGTAACAATGGAAATGTTAAGAGAAAGCAACATGCAAGACGCAGATGCAGTTTTTTTCGTTTTTGCGGAAAATCGAACATATTTTTAGAACCATCTAAAAATTCTCTAATTAGTCTGGAAACAAGGGGACCCAATTCTTGCATTTTGTGACTGTAACATAATAATCTTAATCTTAGTTATCATTACTTTTGCCCGAGCAACACCAGGCCTACCTGCTAGTATTTATATTTTACTTAGAGGAGTCTTTTAGCTTTGGAATAAAAAGTTTCTATGTTCTATCTTTATTAGAACTCTATTTATTGAATCTTTTATTCTGAGGTCACATGATGACATCAGAATTTCCGTGTCTCTTTCGGTAACAAGTTTGCCCCTGGTCGGAGTCGGATGATAAGGAAAAGTCGGAGTATTTTTATGCGACTCCACAGTCCTGATTTATATTATATATTGTATAAGATACAATGTATCTTTTTAACTTAATAACACATACCAACATAAATAATATTATTTATTATTACTACTTTTATGTATTATTTTTGCAATTAATATCAACATTGGACTGTAATTAATTATTTTTGGATATGCCACATGTGATTATTGTATTACTTTAATAATATATAATGTACGGTACATGTTTACCTTCTAATAAAAAAAAATATTTATTTTCTACTCACAATAAAAAAACGTAATTATTTTATTTCTAACTATAACACCTTTATTTTAAAATGTCTGGGTCAATAATTTTGAAAAGATGGCACACTGACTTGACTTGAATATTGAACAACCTTTACCTCAATTACAACTAGGTACAGTACATGTGTATTCATTAATGGTTTTCTTCTTATCTTTAAAGACAAGGTTTTATGGTAGGTACAGTACATGATTCCTATCTATCAAATCTATACAAAAGATCTCTGAAGATTAAATTAAAATAAGGTTTTACACCAGGAATCAGTTTTGATTGCTATGTCACTATGTCTTATCATATTTAAATAGCTTAATTTTTGTCCACAGATAAATGCTACTAAAAATGGTCGAATTTTAAAAAATGTAGGCAGTACAGCATTGATTATTTGAAGTTTGGGTACATTCCATCATTGTCAGACAAACAACTGCCCATGTGCCTTTTATGCAACAAAATATTAAGCAATGATGCTATGAAACCATCCAAGTTGGAGGATCATCTGAGAAGGTGTCACCCTGATAAAACAGATAAAGATTTGAAATACTTTCAAACACTGAAAGAAAAACTTCAGAAGATACCCACAGTGGACAGTATGTATGCTTTGACGTCAAAAAGAGACTATGATGATTTGCAGGCATCTTACAATATCTTGCTACTCATAGAAAAATCAGGAAAGCTGCATAGTATCAGGAAACAACCTCTCAATGGCTGGCAAAATTAGCTTTAAAAACTGTTCTACATAAACCTGCATATGATATACTCAAAAGAATTCCTTTGAGCAACAACAAAGTTCAAACACGTATTGATTAAATGAGTTATGACGTTGAAAGATTCTTGTGTAATTATTGTAAATATTAAACAAATAAAAACCAGACATTGCTTATTTAACAGATTTGTTTGCTAAATTTAATGAGGTTAACATTCAGTTAATAAGGTGATGGACTTTGTTTTTAGAAAATTTAGACTATCATTGCAGATTTTCTTGCCAGAATAAAACTAATGAAGCAAAACATTGGACAGTGCTAATTTTCCCAGTTTTCCAATTTGGTGCAGACAAACTGCCAGGATGATGATGTTTCAGTCTACATTGAACATTTAAATGTCCTTTACACAGACTTTGAAACTAGGTTTGAAGATGCATTGACTAGGGAAATACCACAGTAGATTATCAATCCATACAGTGACATTGAAGAAACAGATGTCATCTTACAAGAAGAACTGATCAGAATAATCACTAACAAAGAACTTAAGGTGCAGTTTAGAAAGGTATATCAGCAATTCTGGCTTCAGAGAAACATACCTATTACATATCCTGCATTATGGACTATTGTGAGAAAGTTTTTGATAGCTTTTCCATCTTCATACCTCATGGAAAGGGGTTTCAGCACGGTTGCCAATCTCCTTACAAAAAAGAAAAAAAAGAAAAAAAAGAAACAGATTGGAAATCACTTGCCAAGGAGATTTAAGGTTAAAGCTCACTAAATTGAATCCAAATATTAAAATTTTGCTATCAAAGCATCAGGCTTATCCCTCCCATTGAAAGAATTGATTTTTTTGTGTATTTATTTTATGTAAAAATGTTACTAGATTTGCATTTTGTGTCATTTTAATTAATAAATGTATAACTATAAAACTTAACGTTTTATTTTAAAACTTTTCACTCTACAATAAACCTATCAAAGTGAGTAGCTCTGTGTCAACTATCAAAAACACATTTACAGTTAATATTGATTTTTTACAAATTCATCAAGAAAGCAGAGGGTCAAAACAAAAAAAAAATTGGCATATGGTCTATGGGACAAAAAAGGTTGGGACCTCTGATGTAAACATTTAACATGATATAACTACAAATTAAATTCAGTACTGCAAAACTAAGCTTATTTTATATCAGAAACACTTGCTGATAAAAGAATATACATGCTATGGAATATCTATCCTCTAATCTGTTTAGTAAAAGCCCAGAATTTTTAGTACAGGTATACCTCGCCTTACATTGGTAATTGGTTCCAGGAGAGGCATCTTAAGTCAAAAAACAACATAAGTCAAATTTACTTGTCACTAGGCTAAACCACAAATAACCATTCCCAGTTCTGTATTTTATTTATAAATGCATTTTTAATAATATATGGTTAATAAGAATCTATTTTAAGCTTACAAACAAATTACTTTTTTCTGTACTATATTAAAAACTNAAGCTATTTACTCAAATTTTCTTTTTATTACATTTTTTCCCTATATAAGATCTTTATAGTATTAATATCAATATGGCAATTATTCATGTAACAATATAAAAACACCGGAGATGTATCAACTTTAAGCCGCACCACAGCCAGATGTTCTGACCTCACTTGTAATTTCCTTTTTGTTTCACCAACATAGAAACTTGGTATTCCACATGTACACTGAAGTCTATAAATCACTCCCTCTTCCTCCAACAACTCTTTATCCTTATAAGATCTTGAACTTATCAATCCAAATAACCTATTTTTTTGAATTGGAGCCAATTTAATTGAACTTTCACAAAAAATTTTTTGGTATTTTTTCAAAATAACCCTTAATAAGTATGTTTCTTTCCCATATATTAACTTCCTGTTTTTTCTTTACTTGATATCTGTTCTCTAAATATTTGTTATACCAATTCTTTAATTAACAATCTTCTTGGGTAGCCATTTAACAAGTACTTCTTATTCACTTTTCCAATTTCTTCCTCCCTTTTATTGGATCTAGTTGTTCTAGAAAAGATCTTACATATTTCCATCAAATAAATATTTCTCTTCTAATTGGACAATAAGATTTAAAATTTATGACTTTTTTTGCATTACACAGCTTTTCATACTTACAATATTCTAAATGGTCTTTAAACCTAACTATTGTTATATCTAAGTAGTTAATTTTACAAAATTTTTCATTCTCATGAGTAAACTTGATATGTTCGTTAATCTTATTGGCTTGTTCTAATATTTTCTCAAAACATGTTACTTTACTATTGTATATAATAATTATATTATCTACATACCGTGCAAGGAATACTATTCCTCCCAATCCTGACAAAGTTTTATCTATGTTTATCATAACAATTTCTCCAAATTTTGGGCCTATAACTGAACCTATAGAATAATGTAATGAATTTAAATAATGGCAAGATACCCATGGAATGCTGGGAAGGTTTGATCAGACATAAAAGCTGTGATGAAACTTGTGTGAATGATGTGTCTATCACTGATGGCTAACTTGTATTACATTCTGTTTGCAAAAAACCCTACCGAGGAGGCTGAAAGAGGCAAAACGCATTTAGGGTTATGTATGGTGTAAAATAATAATAAAATTTTTTTTCTCAAAGTTAACCTGTTTTGTTTTTGCTTTTTATACCAATCCTTATTCTGTTTTAAGTAAATGGATTAGTGACTTTGAACTTTTTAGCCTCCATAAGTCAGAAAGGATAGGAGAATTATTTTTCTGTGTACTAATTAACAGTACAAATAAGTAAAGATTTATTTTAACAGTTAAAGACTAACTTCACACCTCCACTAAAACTTATCCCCATCTTATCCTTAGGCTAAGAGTGACAGAAAATGTACTTTTAAAATTCTAACTTGCAAACATCTCTAGCAACTATTAAGTTTTTTCCAACACAAGTCCCTAACTGATTTAAAATTGGCATGTGCATTGTTCAGTTCTTGTCTGTAAAATGACATTGTGCATGCCTTGTATTTATATCAGGGCTGTGGAGTCAGAGTCGTGGAGTTTTGGTATTTTAGCCAGAGTCGGAGTCATCAAAAAATCCGCCGACTACAACTCCTTTTTACTTCCCAACTTCTTATGTATATAAAACGAAAAAGTATTGGAATTGTGTCAAATTTGACCCTCCAGATATTTTTTGCAAATCTACACGTTTGGAGACCTCTCGAACCCCTCAAAAAGTCAATAAAAATTCAGAGGAAAAATTCGCGTGCGTGTATGTGTTGGCATCTAATTTGTTTAACTTTTTTATTTTCTGTTCTGAGATATTAAACAATATCTCACACATTTCGTTTCTTAAACTTTACCCATTCTGAGATATTGTTTAATATCTCAGAATGGGTAAAGTTTAAGAAACGAAATGTGCTTGCGTATACAGGGGCATTAATACTATTAAATTTTGGTTCTTAATTAAAGGTCGACAGGGTGAAGACATAAAAGTGGTCATGTGTCATATCTCTTAATGAATATTTTACTCGTTTTACTCAAATTAGCGTACAAAATTTAAAAAAAAAATAAAATTTCTCTCTACCCTCAAAGTAAACTTTTCTGTCATTTTATAATAGTACAGTAAAACCTGTTAAGATGTTCTCGCCTAAGATGTTAGAACATATATGGGGAAACGATTTAGTTCAACCAACCACTTTGACGCTTAATAATTAATTCCTGTGTTCACTCATCATAAAACCATCCGACTCTGATTTCAACCACTCTGACCACAGAAATTATTAGGCTTCAAACAGAGTGAACGAAATCATGCCCCCAACACACAGTCTAACATCCACCCATATAGAAAAAAACCTCGAATCTTTTACATATCTCGAAATTTCAAGTTGTCCTGAGTCCAAAAATGTAAAAATTTGGGAAGGATCATTTTTTGACCGATCGCTACACCTTCCCTCTATAACAGCCCTTATATATAACAGCCGGAAAAGTTAAAGTTATCGAATACATTATATATATAATCGAGACGAGTTGATAATGACGATAATAATAATAATAATAATAACTCTCTCGTGGTCACCACCTGGTCGTGGTGGGATAGCCCAGTAATTTTACTGAACCATAGGGCAATGCAGGCTGGAGCACAAGTGCCTGGTAGGGACACCCATGCCAGTAAGGTCTATGCGGAGAAATGAAGCTAAGAGTGACCACATCCACATTCTGTGGAGATAACTATCATGGTAGTAACCAGATAAAAGTGTGATACCGGCTCAGACGTTGCCCGGGTTACCAAGATCCGCATTTGTGGGTTAGGCAGAGGCTCACGTTCGTAAAATAGGCCGCAGTCTCCCTTGGTTACCGGTGGTGAAAGCAGCGTCAGCCCAAGCATGGCTACTGCAATGCCCTCAACAGATGTGAGGAATCAACCTAGCCTTGGTGTTTCTATGACAATGCATCCACAGACCACAAAGGCTGGAAAACCACGCCAACGGATGAAATGGACAACAGAAATGAACGAGTTTATCATCCGCACTTACTACGCAATCACAAAACTTGAAACAAACATGACAGCATACAGACAACAATTACACCATAGATTCACACAACAATATCCTCATCTCACTGTCACCGAACAAAGGGTTGTTGATCAAAATAAGAACAATTATACACAACAACCTTATCCCACAAACAACACTTGAACTTACCAAACAACAAGTTGCTGATCAAATACATCAACAGACAGAAACATTTAACATTATTAATGAAGATCACGTAACCTCTCAGGATAATCCAGCCACAAACATTGATAATAGCACATATACAACAACTACAACTAATGATACTACAGGCATTTACTCATCCATCACTCATAACATAGACATAGAATTAGTTAATACGCTCTCACTTATATTTCAGGAAACACTCACTAAATATACTGGTACAGATCCCACACAAAGACCACGAATACTAAAAATCAACACATGAAAGGAAGTAGGAAAAACATGAAATTATGCAAACACTCACTTACTACCAAACTACATTCATTCAATTTCTACACTCTCAGACATTCATACATTAGTTTATGCTGGGGCAGTCACAGTAGCAACACACCATGGACTGAAAACACAATCACAGACAGACACACACAAAACAATTCTATCACAAGCCTGCCTGGCAGAGAAGAATAGAAACACAAATACAATGACATTATACAGCAATTAGGCAGGCTGACACAATACACTAAAAACAACATAACACCCAAATTAAAGAAACAACTCAAAAACATTTTCAAGATAATCAAAACACACACAAAACATGAACATCACAACACACACATTACAGAATACATCGATACACTAAAACAAAAACTTGCAGCCAAAGCACGTAGACTCAAACGATACAAAACATGTACACTACGAAAACAAGAAAATAAATTATTCACAAACAATGAAAAACTTTTCTACAGACAAATCAGTACCAAAACAAATACTGTGGCACACCAAAGCACAGTGGCACACCAACAGAAGAACTCACAACTTATTGGTCTTCTCTTTGGTCCAATGCTGTTACACACAATGCTGATGCAGGCTGGATCGAAGAGGAGAACAGAAACTTGCACAACATACTAACTATACCGTGCTGAAATAAACATACACAACATCCGCTATGCTGTTAACAGAACACGCAACTGGAAGACACCTGGTGTAGACAACATTCACAATTTCTGGTACAAAAAGTTTACATCACTGCACCAGGAACTAGCTAAACATCTAACACACATCATCATCAATCCACAAGACATGCCAAAATTTCTTATTCAGGGCATCACCTACATGAAACCTAAAAACAACAAAACCACAGACCCCACACAATACAGACCAATTACATGTCTTCCAACACTCTACAAATTATTGATCCTGTATCACAAACAAAATATACAAACATGTTGAAGAACACGACATTCTTACAGAACAACAAAAAGGCTGCCGTAGAAATCACAGGGGATGCAAAGAATAATTACTCATAGATTCAGTCATTTTACGGCAAGCACACATACACATGGCATATATAGACTACAGAAAAGCATTCGACAGTGTTCCACACAGTTGGCTGCTACATATTCTACACATGTACAAAATACATCCATCACTCACTGCATTCTTCCAAAACACTATGCAGCACTGGAGAACAACACTACATCTCGGTGTTAATACACTTCCATACAAACAAACGAAATATTCATTAGGCGAGGAATTTTTCAAGGAGATTCCTTGAATCCTCTCTGGTTCTGCCTAGCCCTGAACCCATTATCCAACATGTTAAACAACACACAATATGGCTACAATATCAGACATGAAAAAACAACACAGTTTATGCTGTCACATCTCATGNTTGGCAAATTTAAATTTTCGCTAGTGCTGTGGTGCTGCAATCTTTGGCTATGTCTTGGGCTACTCAAATATTTTACATTTTGATACTAAATTAACTTCTGAAGTATAATTTTTTTTATTGTTTTTATATTTTAAAATATATTTATTTTGTTTGTACAAAATAAAGAAATAATTTTTAACGATACAATAGCCACGATTATTATTTTAAAAAGTTTATGTTAGGCTTAACATCAACGAGAATTCAACGCAAAGCGACATGCAACGGAGAAAAATTTCAACAAGGGATAGGTTAATATATTTTTTCGTACATAATTGGTTATCCGAAAAATAAGTTATCCGAACAACCCCAGTCCCCAATTGATTCGGATAAACGACGTTCTACTGTATATACTGTACTGTATTTTTGTGAATGTGGTTTGGACTGGACTCTATTTGTGAATGTGGTTTGCTCTAAGACTTTATAAAATAAGATGATTTTGTAAGGTTAAATAACAAATACAGTTATTAAAATTATCTTGCAGCAGTAGAAAATAAACTAATTTATATTAAATTTACCAATATCGAGCGGCACTGACAACAACACCAAACGGTAGATATTAGAGCTACTGTGGAAAACACCAATATTGAGCACTTAAAGAACGCTAAATAAGACGACAACATAGAAACACAGATGTTTTCATGTTTCATTCTCTAGGATTTATGATGATTATATTAACATCTATGCCAATAAAGATATTGAATTGAATATATTAACATTTACTGTAAATGTACATTTTTAATATGATTTTATATGCTTCAATGCTTTTCTAGTGATATTTCTACTTCAATATTTGTGGCGGATGGACGTAAAGTCGAATGAAATGATTTAAACTTGATTTTTATTTTTTCATATATTTTTTGACAAACAACATATAACCAAGAACAACTTAACTTGAGGTATACCTGTACTCAGTTATATTGCACCACTGGATATATCATGCTTTTTCTTAGTAGCCCCTCGTTATATCATGCTTGTTGGGAGACAAATTTAATTTTTACTATAGTCACTTCTGTTATAATGCATGTTTGAACACAGTGATCTGTGGAGGAATGCATGAAACACATCATCTCATTCTCACCCAAAATTTACTCATGTTGCTTTATAAATGTGAAGAAATAAAAATTTTATTTAAGAACATAAGAGTTAAATCTAGAGACTTGTTTTCAGCTAAATGGGAAATGATGTCACAATTTTTAGTCTCTTGTTTCTAGTAGTTTCGAACCTTTGGAATTTATTGCTTAGCTCCAGCGCCTAGTGTTTCATCCACTCGATTATCACTGCTCACAGACATTAAACTTTCAAAGTCGCATTTTTGGGAAATGCTTGAGAAGTGGGTTCTATTATTTGGACAAGGAGATGTTTGTATTTAAGGGTACGTGTTCACCAAGTTTGGTAAAAATTGGAGACCCAAACGTGTGGCCCTTTTCTTGTATGTGACAGAAAACATGTTACTTTTGCTTTCCAGACACCAATTGATAAGGCTACTAGCACCTGCATTAATTAGTAAGTAAAATTAGTGGCAATAAATAATTGAAGTAACAAAAAAAATTTAAAACTGGCAAATGGTTTGCAATATTATTAAATTTTCCAGAGCGACCCCTGCACACACATTTGCTGATGAAGTGGCATCATCATAGCTGAAGCTTACTGTGACATCAATTTGAAGTATAAAAGCATCTGCTGAGCAGAATTCAACTAAGTACACATTCACAGATGAAGAAAAAAACAGAACTTGTACAGGTCTTCTGTCACAGGTATTATATTAGGTCACCCCTTTCCATTGTTCAAACACTGATATCTGTTATTTTTCACTCTATACACACCATTCCAACAGCTTATGCTGTTTTCCATCACAGAATCTCATGACACTAAATTTCTGATATTTGTATTGGAAATTTTCAAGTTAGTTATATTAACCATAACTGTGTCATTTGTTCTAATCCTATTTTCATGTATCACAAACACCTGTCATCCTGTACTTAATCCTGCAAAAGTTTCAACATATTCCTCACTTTCCACACTCTCAAGATCACTGCATCTAGAAGTTATATATTGGATATACGATAAAGCTCAATAATCAAAAATCACTAGAATACATTGTGGCTTTTCAGAAAAAACAGCCTCAATGAGAAATTTTGCATCCTGGCTGCTTATAAAAAGCCACAAAGTGTTCTGACATTTTAAAAAAATTTCACAATGCAAAATTTGTGTTGAGACTTAAAAAGAATGATCAAAACACATTCCAGTATTATCATCATACCACAATGTGTTGTTGAAGAAACAACATGGTAAATTTTTATCAGACACATACACAAAACAATCTGCCATCTTAACCTCATTAACGAAGAAGAATAGACCCAAATTCAAAATCAACTCATGATGTCAAATCAAAATTGACAAATGACTATCATCAAACATGTCTGGGCTTTATCAGTTGAGCACCAAAGGCCTATTTGAGCAGTTGTATGCTTGAAATAAGTTTACAACTACTGACAACAACACCATCAACATATGTGATGTGCCTTCAAGTTCACTATCTCTTTGGTCAGCATCAAATATAACATCTGAAATTAAACAGAACTTTGTAAACTACAATTGTGAAATGACTGCATCAATAAAAAGTGCAAATGTTATTCAAAATTCTCAATCTTAACAGTTCCTGCAAAAATAATTGAGTTTGTCTGTTTTTAATTATTATACTTATTCAGTTATATATCCTAAACTTTTTATTTGTTACTACAGAATTAACAGGAAACAACAATGACATGCTGGAATGCATTGTAGTCTTTTCTTTAACAGTCCTAACAGAAATTTTGCATTATGACTCTATAAGCAGTCAGCACATGAAATTTGTTGTGGCTGATTCTGTAAAGCCTCAACACATTCTGATAATTGTTTCCACTCAGTGAACATTTTTGATCTTTGAGCCTAATATATATAAAACATCTTTTGATGCAAATACAGTATAGTATGTTTCATTGATGTCAATTATTAAATAATTGTACTAAAAGATATTTAGGTTTTGATAATATAATTATTGTTTTGTTTTTTGAAACATCAAAGAGCTTGATAAATGTTATTAACTATGAAAATTTTATATAGCATTCACCCATATGAGCATCTACATATATATAAAATGTTATCCAGAACTTGAAACATAGAGAGTAGGCAAATAAGACTGTGCTCAGTTTTCAGTTTTTGTTGATAGATGACGGTAGGTAGACATTATGAAAAGCAACAAATTTCATTTCAAATTTTGAATATTTTAACAGTTTAAAAAAATGAATATTGTTTATTTTTTTAAATTGACATTTCAAAGATTGGTCGTGTTCAACATCAATTGAAAGATGGATAAACAAAATTAGCATTTTTGGTATATTATGCTTTTTTATTTTTAAAAAAGGCAAAATTGTAGTGCAAACTTGTAAAGGTGTGTATGTTGTATGGCAAGGATGCCTTGAAAGAATGTGTATACCAGAAGTGGTTTGTAAGATTTCATTCTGAAGATTTTTCTGTCCAAGACATATCATGCTTGGACTGGCCACAAGAGATCAATACTGACAAAGTGAAGGAACTAATCAACACCAATCCACACTATACAAAGCAGGAAATTGCAAGCATTCTCCAAATATTAAAATTGAGTGTGGAAAATCATCTGCGTCAACTCACAAAATTATTACATTAGTAAACTTGACATTTGGGTTCAGCATGAATTGTCTTGTGGCTACACGCCTGTTTTCTTTTATTAATTTTGTTATCATTACTATTGGTCCATATAGTTTTAGTTTAATTTAAATTCTAGAATTTTCTTTCCTTCCGATTTCTTTGTTCTTTTGTCTCAGACTTCCGAGAACTCGCCTCACCCCTAACCCATCAGAGGGTAGCCTTAGAACAAAAGGAGAAAACGGGGCTGGAAGAGAAGGAAAACAAAGGGTTTTTCGGCATTCTTAGGCCAGACTCGAAGAGCGAGAGAAGAGTGGCAGCAGGTCTGGAACGGAAAGTTGGGGAACGCTGCAGAAGGAGGCCATAAGAAGCAGATTGACAGAAGAATCTGATCGACGATTATAAAGAGAAACGCCAAAACGGACCCAAATTGTTCTAAAAAGAGAACAGACGAGAACGAAGCCGAGACGAGGAACGGGAGGAGAACCAACAGGAAAATTGGGTACCCTCTGTCCTTTAATTCTTCTTATTTCCCCTTTCTATCTTTTCTATCTCTTAGTTTAATTTAGTTTTAAGTTAGTTTAAGTTTACGCGCACAACTAAATTTGTCGGGAGGTAGTTACCGAGAAAGAAACTACCGGTCTATTGGTATATCCAATCGCTCGGGATTTTGGAAACATTTGTAGGTAAACAGCGGGAATCCGAACTTACTCTGTATATATATTAATGTTAGCGCGAAATTAAACTTGTTTAATTAGTAAAACGTATCTGTGTTTTCCTGTCCGCGCTGTACATTTTCACAGTCTGAAGCAAATTGTCTAGAATGCATTTCCATTAGCAAAAATATGAAAAAAAGATCCATTTCTGAAGCAGGTGATAATGGGCAGTGAAAAATGGATCATGTACAACATGTTGAGTGCAAATGATAATGAGGCTACATGGCAAACCACCACAAACCACTTCAAAGGTAGGACTTCGCTCAAATAAGATTGTGCTCTCAATTTGGTGGGACTGGAAGGCTAGTTGTTTCTGAAGAACAAAACAATCAATTCTGGTATGAACTGTGGCCAACTGGGCAAATTGAATGTAGCTATCCATGAGAAGCATCTAGAATTGGTAAACCAAAAGAAAGTCATCAGACCTCGCTAATCTTTGCAAACATGGCAAAAATTATTGCAGTTAAGCTGAAAGGTCTTGCCATATCCTCTATATTTACTACATATTGCCTCCTCTGAGTAACACCTATTTTGTTTGCTTCAAAATTATTTAAATGGACAGTGCTTTGTTTCAGAGGAAGACATCAATGATGGCACTTAAGATGGCGAAAAACATTAAGATGGCATTTAAAATTTTTTGCCAAGACAGACAGGAAGTTCTTTAAGCAAGGAATTATGGAGCTTGGAAAAAGATGGAAAAAGACTGTAAATCAAAATAGCCTTTACATCATTGAATAAATTTATTGCTTTCTCTAAAAAAAATTCTTTCATTTACATGTTAAAAAATTGCATGGACTTATGTTGATGTATAGGAGTGGCCAATATCATAATTCTTTTTTTATATTTTAAGAAAAATATTAATACATTCAAACTACCTATGAAAGAAAAATATTCCAATGCAGTTTTATCATCAATACTATTGAAACTATTTTGTCAATTTATTCTTAAAATCACTATCATTGTTGATACACAAAATTGATCTATAGTGATGCTTATGATGTTTTTTTATAGTTGTACCACCCTTTGAGTATGCATGTTCTGCAAAAATCTTGGATACATTTAACCATTAGAACTGGCTGTACTCTTAGTTGTATAAGCTCTTATATAATTAGGCAATCCACATAAATAACAACAGAAAAAATAAGTTTTAGTTGAGTTTAGTCCGGTAACTACAAAATTACAACTTATAATGAACCTTCCCAAATGAGTCTTACACTATTACATGCAATAGTAATTGCCTTTTGGTTACTCCTATAAAATTTGATTTTGGTATTTATGGGATTTTTGTGTTTCAACAATGATATATTCTGCTCAAACAATTAAAAGTACAAGTAATGAAAAGCATGACAGTTCCAGTTTCTATAAAATTCTTCTTGCCTTCTCTTTCTGAATTTCAATTTTGTTTTTCTTCTTATCAATCTTGCTGATAATAAAAATAATAATTGAGAAATTTCAATTGAATAGACATAATTTATACTTATCACAATCATAAATTGAATACACATAGGCATAATTGCAAAACATGGCCCATTTCAGAATAATATCAATATATGCTGATCTAAAATATTATAAAGCTTTAAATTTGGCATAAAACTGTAACAGCTTTTAATAAAATTAAATATTTCAAAACATTACATTTTTATGTTTTGAATGATTTGATTTTATTAAAAAGCTGCAAGATACTTTAAAATCAGAAACAAACTGTATTTGAAGCAAGAATGAAGTATGAAGACACTTTATTTACATAGTGATTTTTAAGTTTTTGTGAATTTCAAGTAAGACTTTGAATACTTTTTAAAGCTAACAAATAGAATGAACATATTTTTGAATGAGATTTAATCTTTTTTTTTTTTTAATGTTAATTGTCTGCTTTTTAGATCTTATGTGAAAATATGAAATTTTCATATAAACTGCTCATATATATATCTATCAATGGCAAAGAATATTTATAAAAAATCAGACATCAAACTTTAACAATTATTGAGAAATTCCTCAATTACACTGTTTTGAAATACACTATTAAACATATGCTCATTTTTAACATTTTTTAAAAACCAAAACCTATTATCTGCTAATGATTAACTAATAATCACATTTTTCCCCTGTAGACAGTGAGTAGGTTACAAAAATGTAAATACAGTCAACTCTAGATAACTCAAATTTATATTGAAGTACCAGCCCCTGAAGTGGAGATTCAATGTTAAACTTTCTTAATTACTCAAACTGAATTTTCAATAACATTAACTTTTTTGAACAAATTTTCAAAATTAAATTTGTGTACAAATTGTCACATAGCTTTTACACTAATTTCTCCCTTTTGTGTCTTCAGGGTTCTCTTTCATTGTATATGCAATGGAAAGAATATGTACTCAGCCACGAGGGCGATAGTCATGTAGTTAATGACAGACATGGAGGGTAGAAAACAGTGACTAATCTTATAGGAGTCTCTTCAGTAACAAGTGAATCTTGTTCTTATTTGTCTAAATTCAAACAATAAAAGTTCCTGCATCTGGCACTCCTTACATTTCCTAGTGCAGTGGGCATTGCATTTGTGGGTAATCTTCATTGATTAATCCTATGTGTACAATGGTAAAAAGTGTTCCATCAATCAGAGGCAAAAGAAAATTTGTAGATGATAACAAGTACATTAAGCAAAATTATCACCTTTTTAAATATTCCAGCAAATAATTTAATATCATAAAAATATTTTCGATTGTCTTTAACGATCTTCATCAGTTAAATAATAAAGTAAAAAGAACATTAAAGAAATAAAACTTAAATTAAAATTATGAAAAAATAATAACTGCACATGCATTTGTAATGATGTGCGCTTAAGGGAATAAATACAAAAAGATAGGGATATAAGAATATAAAAAATAAAAATAAAACGCTCAACATAATCGCATTAAAAATTAATGCCTCGTAAAAATTACAGTTTATCTTCATAAAATGATTTCCATGCTGTAGACAGAGAGTGGGCGTCCCTATGATTGATACAAGAAGTTTTCCCTTGGGCTTTATAAATCTCAAGCTTTTCGAGATGTTTGATGGAGTGCTTGTTAGACGTGAGTCTAATGATGGAAGCTTGGTCCCATATAACCTCAACTCCTTGCTGGTTGGCGTAAGATGCTAAAACAGTGCTATTGTTGTTCTTTCTAATAGAGTATTTATGTTCTTTGATTCTTTGTTCCAATCTTCTCAAAGTAGCGCCTATATAAACACTATCTGAATCAAAACGACGGTCTTTGATTAGTATGGAATAAATGCCGGAGGTAGCGATCTGGTTGTCATTCTTTTTTTATCATTTCTCAGTAACTTGTATACTGCAGGATTGCAACGATATATGATCCATAAATTATTGATGTTTGCAATATCGTTCATCATTTTTCTTAAGAAGGGATGATAGTTGATTACCGTCATGCGTTTATTGTTAATTAAAGGAAACTGATTAGTTTTAATCTGAAAAGTTGCGATGAGTTTTTTATAAGATTCTTTTGGTAACCATTCTGTTGTGCTATTTGTATAATGTACTCTAATTCCTTGTATCAAGTATATTTGTGCAATGAGTAAAGGCTCATTTGATCCACGATCGGAAAGCGGCATATTTAAAGTGTCTAGGATCCATTGAATTATATGGTATGATGATGTTATTCAGTCCCAGTTTCCTGTAGATGTTAGTGCATATTTCACCTCTTTTGCATATGATGTTGACGTCAAGGAAATGGACATTAGTAAAGCTTTCCTGGTCCAGTCGCAACTTTAAACCTTAAGTATTATTATTGATGTTATTTAAGAAAGCAAGAACATTGATATTATTTTTCCAAAGAATAAATACGTCATCAACATATCTAGAGTAAAGAATAACTTCTTCCTTGAATTTCAGTAATAAAGAATTTTCTAGCTGACATAAAACTAGATCGCAAAGTATGGGCAACATAGGGCTGCCCATAGGAACTCCCCTGTTCTGTAGGAAAATATTTCCATTAAATTCAAAGGATGTGTAACAGATTAAATCTGTGAGTTCCAGAATGTGCTTACGGTATTTTTCTGAATTCTCTATGTTGTTAAGCATAAAGTCCCTTAGGGCACAAAAACATAATGTTAGTTTTATAGATGGATATAACAAATCAAAATCCATGACCGTCATATATTCATTGTCTTTGAGATCAAGATCTTTGAGCCTCTCTATTAGTTGCTCTATTATAGTTTACCGATTCATTGATTCTTTAAAGAAACAACAAGGACTGCACAATTTTGAAATTACACAACTAATTGCTGGTAATTCAGGCAATGAAAGAAACAAGAAGTATGCTGCAATTTCTGCTAGAATCTAAAGAATAGTCCAAGATTTTCAAAATCGTAATGTGATTGATTACCTTACAGACATTGCATACAACTTTCAGTTTTAAACAATAATAATATGCATTGATTCTATTAAAACAAAATAAATTAGAACAAGCAATTATTTATTGTGACATTTAAAAATAGCAGTCCAGAATTGCGACATTTATTTAATTTAAAATATATGCTTTCTACCTCAAATTAGTACTATAATGTCTTGCCCCTGTATATCATACTTTTCCTTTAACAATAGAGTCGTGCCCGTCATCTATTAACTGCTTTCAGGGAAAGTTTTGATTGAAATAAAGTGACTTCCAGTTTGCATCAAAAGTTCATATATAATTAATCGAGCCTCCTGCTCCTAAGGTTTCCATATCTAGTCTCAGATTTCATCTATCTAACTTCGTTCTGGAGATTAAGGAAAGATGGATGGATGACAATGGAAATTTATAGATGGCCAATGTTTTCAAATTGCAGCCCAGCCCAATTATTAAAAAGTCAGGTGTATTATTTACATTTTTGTAGCCTACTCATTATCTACATGGCACAAAATGTGGGAGGTGAAATGCAAAGTCTTTTCCAGACCTCTTATGAGATAATGAAGAGGTATATCATGTTATTTCTTTACATATAATTTAAGATAATGAATGAGTATTAATTTAGAAAAACAGAATACATAAGAACAGACAATGGAAATTGAAAGCCATAAAATAAATAAAATAAAATAGTTTAAGTATTATGAGCTTTATACTAGTATCATCTAACTGTATATTTTCTTAGAACTAGATAGCACCAGTATAAGGGAAGTGGAATCAACAATATGCAAAAGAAGTGATAGATGTATACAGTACCAATGATTTTGTTTGATATAACTTGATGGTGAAGAGCAAGTTATATGTACAGCATTTTTCTGCTGCTTACATAATAACCTTAAATTTTTGAAATATGCTCTTACACTCCTCTGTAAAAAAATAAAATTCCAGGCTTTTTTACTTATTTGTGACAAACTATCTTTTTATCTTAGCCCAGGTTTAGTCATATTTTAAATAATTAAGAAATAAAATTTGTACTTATTCATCAATATAAAGGCATTTACATCTAGATTAGAGATTTATAACAGCAAAAATACCTAATTATACTGTTAAATTTGATTTTACAGTATTTTCTCAGATTGACCGGCATGCCACATATAACCAGGGGAGACCATCATGCCAGCTAAACCGCAACTAAAAATAAAATTAATCAGATCGAACAAAAGTAGTTGTTAAATAATGTTAAAGAAAACATTCTTCCCACAATAAAATAGAGTTTTAGTTTACAGAACAATAAAATAATTAGTGGTTTATTGACATTAATAGTATTAGTTAGTCAGTGGACTGCACTGACAGTCTACCCTGAACCTGAAAGATAACACCCTCTCAAATTTCACGTCTAGTAAATATTAATCAATGTAAGTTGAGATAATTTATAGTGAGTTTCTGAAATTTGTTATGTTTATTTTGTGTTTTTGGATAAAAATTAATAAATTTGATCCACGATCGGAAAGCGGCATATTTAAAGTGTCTAGGATCCATTGAATTATATGGTATGATGATGTTATTCAGTCCCAGTTTCCTGTAGATGTTAGTGCATATTTCACCTCTTTTACATATGATGTTGACGTCAAGGAAATGGACATTAGTAAAGCTTTCCTGGTCCAGTCGCAACTTTAAACCTTAAGTATTATTATTGATGTTATTTAAGAAAGCAAGAACATTGATATTATTTTTCCAAAGAATAAATACGTCATCAACATATCTAGAGTAAAGAATAACTTCTTCCTTGAATTTCAGTAATAAAGAATTTTCTAGCTGACATAAAACTAGATCGCAAAGTATGGGCAACATAGGGCTGCCCATAGGAACTCCCCTGTTCTGTAGGAAAATATTTCCATTAAATTCAAAGGATGTGTAACAGATTAAATCTGTGAGTTCCAGAATGTGCTTACGGTATTTTTCTGAATTCTCTATGTTGTTAAGCATAAAGTCCCTTAGGGCACAAAAACATAATGTTAGTTTTATAGATGGATATAACAAATCAAAATCCATGACCGTCATATATTCATTGTCTTTGAGATCAAGATCTTTGAGCCTCTCTATTAGTTGCTCTATTATAGTTTACCGATTCATTGATTCTTTAAAGAAACAACAAGGACTGCACAATTTTGAAATTACACAACTAATTGCTGGTAATTCAGGCAATGAAAGAAACAAGAAGTATGCTGCAATTTCTGCTAGAATCTAAAGAATAGTCCAAGATTTTCAAAATCGTAATGTGATTGATTACCTTACAGACATTGCATACAACTTTCAGTTTTAAACAATAATAATATGCATTGATTCTATTAAAACAAAATAAATTAGAACAAGCAATTATTTATTGTGACATTTAAAAATAGCAGTCCAGAATTGCGACATTTATTTAATTTAAAATATATGCTTTCTACCTCAAATTAGTACTATAATGTCTTGCCCCTGTATATCATACTTTTCCTTTAACAATAGAGTCGTGCCCGTCATCTATTAACTGCTTTCAGGGAAAGTTTTGATTGAAATAAAGTGACTTCCAGTTTGCATCAAAAGTTCATATATAATTAATCGAGCCTCCTGCTCCTAAGGTTTCCATATCTAGTCTCAGATTTCATCTATCTAACTTCGTTCTGGAGATTAAGGAAAGATGGATGGATGACAATGGATAAACTGCTCATATATATATCTATCAATGGCAAAGAATATTTATAAAAAATCAGACATCAAACTTTAACAATTATTGAGAAATTCCTCAATTACACTGTTTTGAAATACACTATTAAACATATGCTCATTTTTAACATTTTTTAAAAACCAAAACCTATTATCTGCTAATGATTAACTAATAATCACATTTTTCCCCTGTAGACAGTGAGTAGGTTACAAAAATGTAAATACAGTCAACTCTAGATAACTCAAATTTATATTGAAGTACCAGCCCCTGAAGTGGAGATTCAATGTTAAACTTTCTTAATTACTCAAACTGAATTTTCAATAACATTAACTTTTTTGAACAAATTTTCAAAATTAAATTTGTGTACAAATTGTCACATAGCTTTTACACTAATTTCTCCCTTTTGTGTCTTCAGGGTTCTCTTTCATTGTATATGCAATGGAAAGAATATGTACTCAGCCACGAGGGCGATAGTCATGTAGTTAATGACAGACATGGAGGGTAGAAAANAAAGGAAATAACCTATTCAGAATTAAACGGTGACGAGTGGTTACAAGACTCAATGTTTTTGACTGATGTCATGGAACATTTGCAAACACTGAATTTACAATTGCAGGGAAAAGATAAAATAATATCTGACCTCTCACAGTGTATATTTAGTTTTAAAATTAAATTACAACTTTTTCAAAAGGACATTAAAAGTAAAACATTTTGTCATTTTCCTCGAATTAAAAAAATTTGTTCCAATATTAAACAAGAAAAAGTCAACGAGTATATAAAAAAGCTAGAAGGAATATTGACAGAATTCCAAAATAGATTTCAAGACTTGAAATATTTTAAATCGTCTCGATTTTTTCTGAATCCATTTGAAATTAACATAATTCAAGGTGAGTTTTCCATTTCCAATATAATTATGACCCAAAAAGCATCTGGAGAATTAGAATTAATAGAGATGCAAGAAGATCAAGCTCTACAATTAAAATATAAGTCGACGTTGATTACTGAATTTTGGAAATTTGTACCAGAATCAAAGTATCCTGAATTAAAAAAGGCTGCTTGTCGAATTATTTCAATATTCAGAACAACGTACTTATGTGAATCATTTTATTCCACTTTAAAATTCGTGAAATCCAAACACCGATCAGTATTAACTAACCAGCATCTGAAAGAATTACTGAGACATGCTGTCACCAATTATTCACCGAATTTTAAATAATTATCAAAAGAAGAAAAATAAATGTGTTTAATTTTTAATATTTAAATTCAATACACATATTTTGTACTTTTATTTATATGTTTTCAATAAATATAATTTCTGTAAAAAATTTTTTAATACCTTTTTTGCATACCTTTTTAATACGTATTTAATTGCGGCTCGGACAATTAAGGAGCTTGGCCACCCTGGTAATATAATATTTGCAATCGATCAATAGAGATAAGCTTGAACCTCGATATAGTGCCGTCGATATCTTCTGATTTAATTTGAATTTTCCAATGAGTAATATCACTTGTAACATTATCTTTTTTCTATATTCAGAACCGTGCATAAGTGGAGAGGAGGTGAGNTGAGATAATTTATAGTGAGTTTCTGAAATTTGTTATGTTTATTTTGTGTTTTTGGATAAAAATTAATAAAATAAACAAAAAATAAAAAAAAATAAAAAAACAAACTTTTGGCATTCCACAAGTATTTTCCATTGTCAGAAAGAAGAAAAAATCCAGAAATTAAACATACAATCGTAATTTTTAATGTAATGCTGAGTTTCAGAATTTTACAATAAAAATTGGTGACTGAGTTTCACACACCCTCTGGAGAGGGATGTTTAACTTCACTTAAACCAGCATGCCAGGTTTTACCATACAGAAAATCCAATTTCATGGTCTCCCCAGATAGACCAATATGCCAGAAAAATATGGTAGTATATTTTTATTAAGATTATTAAAATGTCATGTTTAAGTCTTGGTTCTCAATAAACAAGATGAAAAAGATTTATAATGGTCATCAAAAAAAATAAAATGTTATTCTACAGAAAGTGTCTCACATTCTGAGGAATGTAAGACCTGCAAGACATTTTCTAGAGGATAACAAGAAGTTCTTGCAATGTTAGGCTCAAAGACCAAAAAAATCTATAACAATATGTTCTGACTTGATAAATCCACCATAATGCAAATTTTGTGTTGTAGCACTCTCAAAAATAAACTATGCATTTTGGTGTATTCAATAAAGACCACAAAGTGAAATTCATATTGATATTCTTTTAATGGTCAATCAAAATGTGATCTGGTAATGTGAAAATGCCACATGTTATAGACCAGGGGTGGCCAACCTGTGGCTCGTGAGCCACATGCGGCTCTTTGAAGGATTATTTGTGGCTCTTGATAAATGTACCCGAGTTCCCTTTTCATTTTCGTGTTATTATATTTTTTTAAATTATTATCGTTCCGTATGTGTTTCAAAATGTCTTTTAAATTACTAACAACAAATATGAAAGACTAAGTGCAATGTTGTAACAAATTTCATTTCCGTCCGAGTTAAGAATGATATGACTCATTGAAAACTGCACAAACGAACATAAACAGTGGCGTAATCGTCCATTATCGACCGACTTCAGACCGATTTTGAATTTGTAAACTGTCATTGCAACGGAAAGTTGACATTGTGCTCTGGAGGAAACAATTTGTATCACTCTTGCTACGGATATAATTTGTAATCTGGAATTTTTGGTAAGTTAACTATAATTTGTTTCGTAATATGTAACACGTGTTGTTATTGTTTTAATAACACAAAACTTGTATTTTCTAAATTTCTTTATTTATTTCCAGTTCTTTTCAAAAAATGACGACAGAGAACGAAAATAAAAAAAGAAAATATGAGCAAGAAAATAGAAGTTTTAATAATGAGTGGGAGAAGAATTTCTTTTTTGTTGACAATAACAGAAAAGCATTATGTGTTATTTGTAATTCTACGGTCAAAAATTATAAAGCTAGCAATTTACGTCGACATTATGAAACCAATCATCTTCAGTTTTCTAATCAGTATCCACCAAATTCCAAATTAACATTAGATAAACTTGCTTCTTTAAAATCAAATTTAAATAAACAACAGTCAATTTTGACGACCTTTAGCAATCAAGNGTATTAACTAACCAGCATCTGAAAGAATTACTGAGAAGTGCTGTCACCAATTATTCACCAAATTTTAAAGAATTATCAAAAGAAGTAAAATAAATGTGTTTAATTTTTAATATTTAAATTCAATACACATATTTTGTACTTTTATTTATATGTTTTCAATAAATATAATTTCTGTAAAAAAATTTTTTAATACCTTTTTTGCATACCTTTTTAATACATATTTAATTGCGGCTTGCAAAAATTTCAAATTTTGAAAAATGGCTCGGACTATCAAGGAGCTTGGCCACCCTGGTTATAGACACTTATTAATACAGCCATGATGCAATGTGATAAATTATTTATTAAAAATATCTCAGCAAAAATTTGTTACTTATTTTTGTATAGATTTTTTTATGTATAGATATAACACCTACTGCTGAGAATGATGAGAATTGCTAAAAATCAAATGAACTATTTTCAATTTGATCAATTTTCTGGAATGTTTACAATCGTTCTATAATCAAACCAATATGCAATAACAAATTTGAATTTAAAACGGTTTGAATATTTGGTTAAAAATTTGAATTACAGTAATACCCCGAACTTACGCAATAGGTGGGACCAATCGATAACCGCGTAAGTCGAATTCGCGTAAGTCAAATTTCGTAATTTGTGTAAAATCCAAGTCGAATGTATGTAAGCTAATAAATGTTCTCGTTAATCTTATCTCGTCTTTTGATTCATTCATGGTTATAAGAAATCACCACATACAGTCTCTCAAGTCTCCGTAGATATAACAAACACAGAAATAAATAACACAAAATAAATTGTAGCTATGTGTCAATTCCGTGCGACATGTCCAAACATGTAAGCTGAACAATAGTATGGGAGAAGTGAGTAATCAAGAGTTGCATGGCACTCAAACAAAAGACGAATCAGCGAGATTTGAAAATCGCATAACTCCGGGTTCGCGTAAGTCGGGGTAGCATAAGTCGAGGTATTACTGTATATAAAAATAATTATCAATGCATACTTATCACCAAATATGAATGACAAGCAAGCGATGACTGAATTGAGCAAAACACTAAGAAGCATCAACAGTAAATACATTATTTTAGCGGGAGATCTAAACGCTAAGTCTGGTATTTGGTTTAATACAAAAGAAGACAAAAGAGGTGTGATGGTAATGGAGATGATGGAGGAATTTGGATTTATATCAACAAATATAACGGATCATCCAACTTTCTACACAACAAATGCAAAGGGTTGGACAGATGTGTGTCTAGTCACGGAGGATCTTGTCCAGTACATTACAAACTGTGAAACATTATTGAGCAATACTGGTAGTGACCATAGATACTTATTTACACAAATTGACAATTTGGATATATATACTGATCGTACCACTTCTAACAAGAAATATATAAACTGGGAACTCTTCAGAAAAGCATTCAAGAAAATTGCAGTAACCATGATTACCCAAGGATAAACACCATTAAAGACATTGATCGTTACAGTGAATTCTTAACCACAGATATACAAGCTGCAGCTATAAGGGCCAGTACGACAACAACAAAACAAATCAAGGGAACAACCCATTGGTGGACAGAAGAGTTAGAAAGACAAAGGAAAAGCACGAATAGATTGAGAAAAAAATATCACAGAGCGAGAAACGAAGAACACAAAAGTATCTTAAAAGATAAATATAAGGATCAGTTGAAAAAATACAAAAAGAAGATAAATACAACACGAACACAGGCATGGCGAGATTTTTGTGACAAGTGTAACGATAAAGGCCCTTGGGAACTTCCCCATAAAACAGTACTAAAGAAAAAGAAAAAATTCCATTTACCACACATCTTAAACTGGACGGAGAACACAAACGAAGAAGAAACTTACAATATAGAGCACAACATCAGGAAACTACTGGAATACCACTTTCCAATGGATAGTATTAATAGCAATGGAAGAATGAGAAATACCCAAATAAACGGAAATAACGAAGAAGATCAGGACCTGGGAATACAATGTAAACTTTTCACCTTCATAGAAATACAGGAAGCTATCTTTACAATGGGCAAAAAGAAGGCCCCAGGGCTGGATGAAATAACTACTGAAATGCTGATCAACGCATTTATGGAAATCCCAATGGTTTTTTCTATCTTATATAATGAATGTCTAAAAAAAGGTTATTTTCCGTATGCATGGAAATCGGCCAACATTAAGCTAATTATGAAAAAGGAAGATCCGAAATCAGCCTCGGACTACAGGCCTATCAGCCTTCTCCCAATGGGGAAGGCTTTGGAAGGCTTAATTATTAGAAGGGTCAACTGGGAATTGAATAGCAAAGGTAAAATGCATGCCAACCAATTTGGCTTTAGGTCAAACAAATCGACAACGCATGCAATAATTAATGTTAAAAAGTTTGTTTATGATGCCTGGGAAAAGAACAAACATGCATTACTCATTTCTATTGATTACTCCAAAGCATTCAACAATCTCAGATGGCAAGATATTATCGATAAACTTGATGAACTCCAAGATACTAAATATGAAGTGAAATTACTTAAATGTTATCTGCAAAATAGGCATATTGAATTCCACTCAAACAACATTCACCTTATTAAGGATATTAATAGAGGCTGCCCACAGGGCTCGCGCACTGGACCGTCCCTGTGGAATTTAGTCTTTGACAATCTGCTTCAAAAATTTGACAACAGAAATAATATGACAATCCAGGCATTTGCAGATGACCTGATGGTTATGATACAGAATCAGAATCGTGATCATCTTACGAATATGGCCAACAAAATATTAGACGAAATTCAACAATGGAGTAACCAACATCAACTATCAATCAATTACAACAAGTGCCAAGCATTGGTGTGCACAAGAAAAAATAAGCGCGGGCAATTGCAGAAAACCCTTAAATTAAGAATGAATGGAAAAAAGATCAAACAAGTAAAGACTCTAAAATATCTGGGAGTATATTTGGACCCCAATTTAAGTTGGCATTTCCATATCCAAGAAATCACTAACAAAACCAAGCAAAGAGTCAATCAAATCAATTGGATAATGGGAAAATATTGGGGACTGAATCCGAAAAACTGTAAACTTATTTATAAGACTGCTATTGAACCAGCAATTTTGTATGCTGTTCCCGTGTGGCAGGATGCCGTTAACACCACCCACATACAGAAAAAATTGATGTCGGTCCAAAGGATGGCAACAATAAAAATCACGAAGGCATATAGAACATTGCCGTCATATGCACTATTAGCTATAGCGGGAATCACACGAGAATACCCTTAGTCTTTTGATTACCAGTAGCATAATCAAAAATATATTATTTACTGCTCTTTACAATTGGAGAAAATTATAACTGAATATAGTTAAGTTCAGATTATTGTTGATTTGGCTGCTCAGGTTTCTTCTCATTTGGCCTTTCGAAAAAATAATTGCCCACTCCTATGCTAGAGAAATTATTCTAATGCTTACTGATGAAGATGAAGATAGTCATATAATTATAAAACAGTTATGTTTGATGTAACTTGAAGTAAGAAGCTGATATGGAAGTGTCAAAAAAAAATTTGATAAATTTTAATGATATTGAAGATAAGTTTGTGGAAGTTTCTTCAGTAGAAGCAGTAAACTTCTAGAAATGTGAATAAAGAATTTCAAGAAGATAAATATATTACATAATAGAATGTCTTCAAGTTTTATATGATTATTACAAATGTATAATGAAGAATATACTAGAAAAATTAGAAACTCACTGGTGAAATACATTTTTCTACTTTTTTACCTAAATGTTCATCTTCAGGAACATCTATCATTTCATCATCACTTTCTAACAAAGAATTAGAGAAATCATCTTTAACTTCATCATTATTACTTATTGCAGCATCTTTGTCCTCTGTCTCATCAGATGACTTAAAATCTAACATATCAAAATCACTATTCATATATGTTTCGTAAGAATTGTGAAGGACTTTTGTATCGAACTGGCTTAACAAATTTTGTTTCTTAAGCATCATGCCAAATCTTAATAAATGTTTTAAGGCTATTTTATATTTCTTGCTTAGTTTACAAGTAGAAATTTTCTTTTTTTGTAATCTTTCTTTAGCTGTTTCTATTTCTTTTTGTTTCCTTTCATTTTCTTTTTCTAATGTCTCTGTTTTTTTTGCGCGCTTGCTCTGAACGTTCTTCTCTTCTAATCCTTAGCTGAGAATTATATTCTTTCACTAATTTATCTGTAGACGATAGTTTCTCTTCCAGCAATTTTATACTTTCTACTTGTTTGCTGTTTTCATCTTTCAAAGCGGTCCACTTACTTTTAAGAGGTTCTAATTCCTGTAAGACTTGACTTAGTTCATTTTCATATTTTGTACAGTCTTTACGAAGCTGTTCCAATAATTCATCCATACTATCCAATTTTCTCTTCTGAACTTCATTTTCTTTGCACTTGAAACTATATTGTTTAATAACTTTATCTGTTTGAATTATTTTCTGTTTAATCATTATATGATTAATACTTTCTGTTAGTGAAGTTATATTATTTCCATTTGTTAATGGAGTATTCATACTTTTTAACAAAAATGCTTGTAAATTTACCTTCTTATTTACACAATCACCACTCACGAGTTTAAACGCACATGTTTCGAACGAATACAGATTAAGTGTTGCCACCTTCACAAAATTACAGCAATTTCACATTACAGCAATTACAGCGATACACATTACAGCAATTTCGTCAGCATGGAGCTGGATTGCTAAGAATGAAAAGATATGGGAATTGACATCAGAAGAAATTAAAAGGAAATTAAAGAAAATTAAAATAAAAAATAAAATTATACCTAAAAATATTACAAAAGTCCCTGAGATTATAAATAATACAGAAATCGATAAAATAGACAACAGTATAAATGTTGATATACACCCTGCGGAAAAGAACTTGTACAGAGTAGATCTTGATTATGATAATAAAGATAACAACAGATTTCAGTGGATAGTGTTTACTGATGGATCCAAACAAACAGAAGGTGCAGGAGCAGGTATATACATTAAAAAACAAGGAACTAACAACATTGGCTATCAGGCCAGCCTCAAAATAGCTAAACACTGCTCAAATACCCAAGCAGAATACTGGGCGATCTACAGTGCACTAAAACACATAAAGGAAAATCAGGAAAAATATAATGGAAACATAAAGTTCTTTGTCGACAGTAGAACGGCACTGCACACACTGAAAAAAGACATGAACATATCCCTACTTGGCAGAGAAATGATCAAGAAAGCCCATAAAGTGGCAACTAATAAAGTCCTAAAATTCAATTGGATCCCAGCGCACCAAGGCAATGAGGGAAATGAGATCGCTGACCTCTTAGCGAAACGTGCCTGCAACTCCGATTCTAAAATTACATACAACAGACTTCCGAACTCTGCACCTAAATACAGTCGACCCCCCTATAGCACTGTTGATAATTCCGTTTTATATGAATTCCATGATGTACGAGTCACTTAGATTTTATAAATATGTGTGCCGAGCTGTGAACGGTTCACGTATTTGTACAACATGGGTATACTAGGTGACTCGTACAACATGGGTATACTAAGTGACTCGTACAACATGGAATTCATATAAAACGGAATTTATCAATAGTGTTATAGGGGGTCGACTGTACTATCTAAGACAATAGGAAATTAGTACATGGCAAAGAGAGTGGGAAACTTCAACCACCGGGAGACACTGTTTCAACTTTATTCCTTCAATCAAAGACAGATTAAATAACAAACATTATAAAATTAAACATGAGACTACTCAGGTTTTAACGAACCATGGAAACTTCTCTGCTTACCTCTGTAGGTTTAAGAAGACATTAAACGGGAAGTGTCATTGTGATGGTGTTAGCGAGGGTGATGCCAATCACTTCATCTTCGATTGCGGTACTCACGAACAATATAGGATACCCTTTTATAGTGAATGTATACTACAAGGAATTGGCTGGAAACCCAAAGCCCAGGACATCTTCAACAGAAAAGAAGTCTGGGAAAAACTGGAAGATTTTATTATAAAAACTAAAGCATTGTTACCCGACCATCACAGAACTATAAAACTTCAAAACAATGATTCAAACCAACAAACTATTACACACGAAGATTCAGAAGACTCGGACACACAAGGGAACAACAACGAATATGGCAGCAACAGTGACAGCAGTGACAATTATTAGTGACAACAACCAGTGACAATTATTATAATAACTGTATCTATTTATCATCATTTGTGCTGCTAGCAACTGATATAAGTCTACATACTTAGTCCCAAGTCGGGATTGTATACGCGGTTTGCATTGCAAGTAGCAATGACTTCGCGTTCACATGTTCTCATTGTACATATATGTTATTCTGTACTTTTCTGTATTTTGTCAATTAGTAAATAAATTGAGCCAATGCAGATGCTCGTGGGTCCCATGGGGACTCCCTGACTGCTCTCTTATTCACACTTTCCTATCTCCCTTTGTTTCTCCTTCTACCTTGTCTTACTTTCCTCATTCCTTCTTTCCTACTTCATAAAAGAGTTAAGTTTGTTGCAAAAAAAGACACAAACAGCCCTCTAATCCTGTTACTTAATCCTGTATATAAAAATATTTATAACAATGCCTGAAATGTTATCAATTTAATACACTTAAGTACTCAATGAAGACTAAACGTAAAAATAACAAATAGCATCTAAAATAGTACAGTAGAAGCCGTTCTTCCAGTTTAGCCTTAATGCTCTCTCTCTCCCCCTGAGGGGAATTTTGAAAAATCCCTTTTTAGTGTGCGTTTCCATGACATACCCTAACTGTGTATCAAATTTTACCTCTTTAGGTTCAACAGTTTGCCCTGGTCGATGATGAATCAATCAGTGAATCAGTTAGGACAAGTCATTTTATATATATATATATATATATAGATTTTAACCAAAGGACTAATTCTCAACAATGTTTATAAAATATCAATCAGTAAAAATTCTTTTCACAAAACATTATATGATTGAAAGAACTATAGTATAGTAAATGTAACTCTTCATTTTATTTTATAATTCATAGTCAAGAAAACAATTTTCTGTTAATTGTTTTGTTTATAAATTCTTGATACCTACATATGATATCTTAAAATCCTAGATACCTAAAAAAAGGTATAAATTTATAAGTCAAATAAGAAATTTATTTGTAAATCACTTTGTCAATTGATTGCAAATTTATTTTCATAATGACACTCCCACAGACAGACTGACTCCAAACAAATTTTTATATTACTATTGTGAACCGCAGGGGAGGTCAGGAATCGTCGACTCTCCCTGTATGGACAACAGGTTGTTAAACCTGCTCACTGTCAGGATAGCTTGTTTTACGATAACGGTCCCTTTGGTTGGGACTCAAATGTCAGGCGAGTGGAGGGAGAGAATTTTGGGGTCGATGATAAGGTGAAGGGCGTGATTGAGTAAAGGAGTCTACCTTTTATAACAAATCTAACAACAATTTATTAAAATAAGCCAAATGGACACAAAGACTACACAAATAGCGTTTCTAAACCGCCTAATTTCTCGAGAGAGAGAGTTTTCCCGCTTTTCATACCTCTTTGTAGGTTCCATGACGAGTAAGTCCGTGTAGATATTTAATTGTCCAATAAACAATGTCTTTAATCCAGCGAGCACAAATTTAAAAAGTTCGTGACCTTGGCAGATCGCATTTTGATTGATTATTAAAAAAATATTGACACAAATTTTGCTTTGTGGTCTTATTAAATATGCCAAAATGCATTGTTTGTATTTTACTTTCCCAGCTCTGTCATATTCGGAATTCGGCGGGTTCGGAGAATCGGCACAATGTCGTCGGTCCGGCATTCGTTAAGAGACTCTCCCGAGAGGGAGTAAGAACTGTCTTTTATAGCTTTTTGTGGGGAATTTCCACCACGTGATCGGATGTTCATGAGCTAAAGGTTATAGGTGTTCCAGGGACCTAAAACAAGTGACAAAAGTTGGATGTTAACTATAAACTTTTCTGCAAGATGAGCTGCAAGTTCTGCAGAGAACAATAGATGTTGATAGTTATGACAGGAAGGTTTACACATTCCCAGCTAAGATATTTTTTTCTAATTCGTTACATAAACGAAAGTAAATAAATTAATTTTTTTTGTTAATAAAAGAGCGTAATTTTCGTTACTAAAATTCTGGATCTCACACTATTTGTAAAAAATAATGATAAATAGAAGTTTCAGTCTTAGTCTTGTCAATCTTTGTCTAAGCTTTAAATTTCTAAGTGTTCTTTTTTTGATATAATTCTCAATTTAGATTTGAACTTGATTTTATTTTAAAAATAATAAAAAAATTTATTACTTATTTTTGCACAGTTATTTTTATCATATTGTTGTCATGGCTGCATTAATAAGCATCTATAACATGTGGCATTTTCACATTGCCAGATCGCATTTTGATTGATTATTAAAAAAATATTGACACAAATTTTGCTTTGTGGTCTTATTGAATATGCCAAAATGCATTGTTTGTATTTTACTTTCCCAGCTCTGTCATTTATAACAGAGGGAAAGTATGGCAATCAGTCAAAAAATTGACCCCCCCCCAAGACTTCTACATTTTTTGACTCAGGATCTGGAATGTTGAGAATTGCAAAAAAAAATTTTTTTTCTGTGTATGGATGTTGTGTGTGTTGGGGGCATAATTTTCACCCTCTTTGAAGCTTAACTCCTGTGCTTTTTGTCAAAAATTTTTGAAATTTTTCAAGGGATCAAATGTCATATCTCAAGTAGGGTATGACTTAATGATGATTTTACTCATTATTGGTATTTACAAATTTTTATAAAAACCATCTCTATCCTCAAAATTTTTGCCATTTTATAATTATTAAAAATATGAAATTTTTTTAATAATAAAATATAACAACAGATGGTGTCACATGCAGTTTTAAATGTTGCTAGAATGTTAAGCAACTTGTTGCTGGATTTTTTTGAAAGTCCCATGACACGAAATTTGCATTGTGGCTGCATCTGGGAAGTCAGAACACATTGTGGTAGATTTTTTCGCTCAGTGAGCATTTTTGGTCTTTGAGCCTAATATATGTACAGTACTCCTTGTTGAAAACCACCAAAATAGAACATTATACTTTATGGAGATGAAGCATAAAATATTCATGTGAGGCCCTGGAAATAGGCCCCGCAAAAGGAAAAGATATAAGAAAAAAAAAAGTTTGTTAAGTTAAATCGTCAAGAAAGCAAATAATATAAGTATCGAATTGGCGATACCGGACTTTGAAGTCAGCGCTCATAGGGAATAACGGGAAAAACAAAATTTTAGATATAAAAGAAGGAAATTTAAAATATTAAAGTTAAGATGCAGTTTAGAAAGCAAAACGAAACTAGAAAAAAATATCAAAAAGCATAGGTGTCATAGTCAACAATTAAACGCGATCAGATTCGAAAAGATGGTGTCGGATAAACCATCTCCAGCCGACCTTTCCCACGAGCTTTACAAAGCTCTATTTACACCTGGAGACAGGTGGATGACCAATTGGAAAACAGTGATGTGAGATCTATCCAATTAGTAAGAAGCCAATCACAAAAACCCTATAAAAATGCAAAATTCAAGGACAACAGGACTTCCACCAAGACTCCCACCTAGACTTCTGTTGTGTTCATATATCTCCACTTATTTTTGTACCTCCGTTCTTCTTTTTGTGCACCGACTTTAGAGACTTTGAACTTTTTCCTCTCAACACTGTCCAGGGGCCCCAACGACGCTAGACCAGATCGCCGCCGAAAACTCCGACGACGCAAGACCAGCACCGACGTCGAAAATTTCCAACAACATGGGACCTTGCCGACGAGAGACTTTATGTAAGCATTATCGCCCAGAATAAACGGTTTACCTCTGTGAAACACTTGTCTTTGCAGCCTTTAAAAACCGCCTAGACCACATACACAAAGACCTTAGACCATCCTGACGGTAGGGAAATAAAAGATTTTCCCCCCAATCAGCGTTCTTACATTCATGAAAAGTTTAGAAGAAAATATCAGCAATAGAAATAAATTATCAAGGATCAGTGAAAATATTCAGATTACAAAAAAAAAAATGAAATTATTAGAGAAACAATGCTGATAGATTATTGTACAAAGCATGAAATTCTATATTCTTTTAGCATAAATATCACATAAGATAAGAAAAAAAAAGAATGACAGATAAAGTAAATTTGAAAAATAATAAATAGAAATATAGAAATAAAAAACCATACTCTGTGTTCAACAGACAATATTAAAAAATCTTGTCTATGGATTTATATTAAGGATAATTGTGTATATAGAAGAGAATTCTGACTGATGATGATACTTGTTAAGAAAGAATAAAATAAATAAATGTTTGAGAAAAATACAAATTTCTCCAGTATATACACCAACAACCAGTGTCTATAGTGGTAGTGTCTTATCCAGTTTTGTGAAGTACAGGTAGCCCTCGGTTTACACCGCAGTTCCATTCCTACAAAAGCCGGCGCAAATCGAATCAGCGTAAAACGAACCCGTATTTATAGTGAGGTATAGGGTTAGGTTCTACATAAGTGAAAAATAAGCTAATAATTTTGTTTATTAATACAATATAATACAAAATACATATAAATTTTTAACTTTTAAAATGTATTTTATCATAAAATAAAGTAAAATGTTTTTATTTAAAAATTTTAGTTTTGAATTTCTTACATTTTTTCGGAAAAAAGTATCCATCTTTAATTGTTTACATTTTTGATTTCTTTCATTAAGAATTTCGAATATGGTCGAATATGATGCTCCTTTTTACATTTGCACTTCGCTCCCAACATTGTCTAACTCACAAACTTCATCCGTCAAACTTTCCTTAGTTGAAAGGATACGTTAACCCGACGTAGAGCTACAGACAAGCAAAGACACTGATTGGTCAATCACCAGCCGCCGTAGCGTATATATAAGGTCAGTTTGAGCGGGAAAATTCAAGGTGGTTAAGGAGAGATAAATATCGTCTGGCCAACGAGAAGTAGATTTGTCTCACTAACGATAATTTGTGATCGCTAGAAGTGCTATTGCGTCGTAAGGTGTTTTCCTGAATGAACTGATACGGGATACATTCATTGGCGCTATGGATTTGAATGCCATTTATTGGACTATTAAGTTTAATATCTTGACTCGTGGGTATCTAAACGTTTAGTATTTTAATATTAATTTAATGCAAATGTATACATATCCAATAATATTAAACAGAAAAAATAAATATATTTAATAAAAATCTTTGTTTTAACGAATGTACAATGTGACGGCTCGGTAAATACGTCAACACTGAAATGAAAATCAGTCTAGTATAGGGAAAATCGGGGAATTACACCGCAAAACGGCAAATTGCGCAGCGGCGTTATTGTGAATCGGCATAAACTGAACCGGCGTAAACCAAGGACTACCTGTAATAACTTTGTAAAAATTTGTCAACAATCAAAGTACTTATAACAATTTACTGAAAGAGCAAGATGATAACACTCAGTTTCAGTTAAGAATTATTTAAATTATTAAAATCCACTAATGAGTTTTAAAAATTCTCAAGATTATTTCTTACCCTTCTTGCTCTTCTGGAGTAATTGGACCCAACTTTTCGACAATTGAAGAAACACGATTATGTGTAACTAATATCACGTTCACACCAATATATTTATAAATGGTTGTAGAATTCCAAGCTGAATACTATTAAAATTCAATAACAATTTTTATTAAACACTATTGTTTAAAATTATTATATATTCTTGAAATGTTTGCATCTCTATATTCTTACCGAAGAAGCATTTCGATAGAGTATACGTCCATCCGCATTGAAAGGTTCAAATCTTTGAAGCAATGATTTGCCTTCTATTCTCCAAATTGGAGGATTTTCTTTATCCTTGTCAGCTATAGCTAATACAAAGTTACCAGGCTGAAAAAATAAATTTATGTTGTCATAATTTGAAAATAATTTACTATTTAAGTTTCTTTGATAATTAGACCATTTTATAACTTTTAATGAACAAATTAGATAGGTTTGAGTAAATAATTGACACATATTTACAAAAACATAATTTTATAAAAATTTGTGTTTTGCTATCATCACAATTTAAGTCAAAGTTATTATTCTGAATTTATTCTTTTAGAAATAATCGTAGATTAAATCCTACATAATATATTTTTATGAGTAAATATTTACTAATATTTAATGTCAGGCATCCATTTTTGTACCCAGATATCTAGTACAGAGCTGCTAACATAAGTAATCACAATCAAGTACATCAGTGTGACCAGAGGGTTGACACCTCTTCAGTGCCTCGTCAGTACACTGTGTCTTCTAGGATAATAATAGTAGTAGTAGTAGTAGTAGTAGTAGTAGTAGTAGTAAGCAGGTATCACCCTTTGGTACAACCTGTGTTATGGAGAAAGGGAGAAGATGGGGTGGGGGTGAGAAAGGAAAGGGATAAAAAGAAAAGGGTTGGGATCCATGGGCGTCCCATGACGGTGTTTTATAAGGAAAGATCAGCAGAAAACACAATAACGATAACAAGAATGTCATAGAGGAATACAGGTTGGGAGTGCCACGTTACAGATCGCAAACAGCACTAACATATGAACAGGTAATAATGTAAATACAGTGAGCAGATTAATATTGTTACAAGAAATTACATGTTGAGAGCTGTCTGAGAAATCGTAGACAGTACAAACATAATAACAGATGACAAACGAATGTACATTATGCAGATTAACAATAGTACAATAGTTACCTGGTGAGTGCTATGTGACAACGTCAGATAGCACAAACGTATTAATAGGTGAACGTAAATACAGTATGCAGATTAATATTGGTACAAAGTAGTTGAGTGCTGTTTGACAAATCGCAGATAGTACAAACATAAAAACAGATGACAAACATATGTACAATATGCAGAATTAACAGTGCGTAAACTAGAAACAGGGTGGGTGCTAGGTGTCAGATTACAGGTAGCCCAAACAAATTCATAGGTTACAAATGTATATTCAGTTGACATTTCCTGGGTTACACTAAAAGCATAGACGGTGATTTTTATTAATGCGTGGTGTTAACATTGTAGTTCAGTAGATTTGCATGACTATAAGGGTACAGCCACTGACTAAGTGTTTCTTGTCCTCTCTTTAAGCACTGATGCTCTGCAGATAATTATTCATATGATTGTACATGTCTTTCTCATATATTAGGGCTTGTAGAGGACACGGCCAGTTATGGTTGTTACAAAGTGCAGCCTCAATGAGTCTATCTCTGTTGCTGTCAAAGAGTGGGCAGTCAAACAGCAGTGAAGGTAGTCTTGTTTGGTGTTCATGTTGCACCTACAGGTCTCACTGTCCCGTAGCCGGAACCGGTGGAGGTAAGCATTGAAGTTCCTGTGGCCAGTGAAAACTTGAGTCAGGGCAAAGTTGGGAACAAAATGCCTGCAACTCAGCCTGACAGAGATGTCTAGAATGAAGCCACTAATGGGACTGCCTGTAGTGCAGTTGTTCCAGTCTTCTTGCAAAGTTTGCAAAATTTGGTTATAGATCCATTTATGGATAGTGGAAGGCGGTATCTTACTCTAAGAACAAGGAAGGGACGAGACCGCAGCTCTTTTGGCGAGAGCATCAGCTGTTTCGTTTCCCTCCACCCCAGAGTGGCCACAGACCCAGTTAAGGGTGATGTTATGGTGGCGGTTATTACTGATAAGCATTTTCTGAATGGTGGTAACACTGTAGCCATTGTTGTTGGTGTTTGAAATTGAGCGAAGAGCTGTAGTGTCTTCTAAGATAGACACAGAAACCGCAACTTCAGAATTTGCACGAGTGATCGAGTCACCACATCCAAAAAACCTTTGTAACTCCAGTGATGTGTTTACACACCAGCGAACATTTTCGACCCAATCTGGGTCTTCATCAGGCTACAGTTATACAGAATTCTAACGTATGCAGAATGGAACAACAAAACTAAACGAATGCGATTCAAACTTTAGAAAAAACCAAATTTAAGAAGTGGTCAAGTGTACAGGCAATCGGATTTGGGATGGAGGAGTGTTGAGAGATGGTGGATCTGAAAAAGTGCACACTACTACATAATTAGAACGAAAATACCCATTTATTTATATAAATATTTACACATGTACACAAGGTAACTGAGAATTCTGTTTAGCTTTCTAGTAGCGAGTTAAAGTATCTATAGTTATATAGCGTCATCTGAGGTTAACGGTTTCCTGGCCGAGAGAGAGAGAGAGAGAGCTTACAATATTACTTGTAATACCTTGATCAGTGGCTTGATTGTTGTGTTGTTGATCGAAGATCGTAGAGGTGGCAACGTCTCAGTCTCTTTGTTGTTGTCAAAGGGAATTCGTCAGCTTGTCAGATTCGGGAACGGCAACAGGATCAGAGCAGCGATCAAGAGATCAAGAAAAGGCAGAAGAAGCGGTCGGCAATCAAGCACTCACATAAAAAAAAAGGAAGTCGGATTGGTGAACTCTTGGACTCTCGACGACCCCTCATCCTTGAGTCACTCCTTTTTATATCCTCAAGCCACATTATCCTTTTTCACCAATTATGAATTTGTGCTATTAGTTTCCAGTGACACATTTGATGAATTCCCTGGGAAAGGAAACGACTCTGAGGAGAGAGATGTGATCGTCCTTCGGTAATAAAATCGAAAACAAAATTTTTTTTTCTGGAATCCATTTATTTTGAAAGACGAAAAATGAATTATCTCTCAAAATTCGTCTCTCACACCAGTAGTCGGATACCCATAGTAAATGTTTCATAATCATTTTTCGTGTTATAATGTTATAAATTCATGTTATAAATAAATATAATATAAATATAAATTCATGTTAATATTCATGTTATAAAAAGCATCCCCCTCTATTCAAACACATCAGACATTTGGAAATGAGGATATTGGATAAGTTTACCAGATAAAAATTATGAATAAAAGAAAAATGGAAATGAAGACATTACCAATATCCTCATTTCCAAATGTCTGATGTGTTTGAATAGAGGGGAATGTTTTTTAAAGTCAAAATGGAAGACTCCTTTCAGATATTATATGGTAACCCTAAGTATATGCATTATAACATAAAATGATTAGCAAACATTTACTATAACAACCTATTTAGCTGTTTTTTATTGAATATTCTTTCTAATGAATTACTATTTTTAATCTTTAAAAGATAAATTTTAAAACTAAAATTTTTAATTAATGTGAAAGTCCAGGATTGATTTTGAATTTTAAAACTTTCTCTAATTTTTCCCAAGATTGTTAAAATTGTAAAAGATATGATTTTATTCCTCTGTGGAGTCACTTCCCTTTCAAGATGTTACATGAAATGTGTCGCCAGGAACTTGGCAACAAGAAATTTTTATTGGACATAGGCGCTGCAACATTGCCAAAAAAGGGTAATTAGAGAAAAGAGGGAGGACCCCAATAAAAGGCAATAACTGATGATGACAACAGTTCATCCATCTTACCAGGAGTTAGTCCACCGATGAGGGGACAGTTCATTTGTCCGAGAATCCATCGCCACTGAAAGTTCATCCTAGTCAGAGTTGCCTCAATGATCAGATAACTTAGTGACCTTCCTCCAACCTGCTTGAACTCCTTCTAAAGTGAACTCCATCAAGCCTTCGAGCCACCTCAGATCCCTTACCAGGTATCTATGAACCTTATATGTAAACTCTCTCTCTCTCTCCAACTGCAAACTCATGAACTAGTTAACATTGAGGAAGAAGCTTTAAATGTGAGATATTAGTCTTACTTGTATACATTTAGGTAGTTACAGTAAATAAATGGAAATTTGTTATTGTTAAATTTGTGTTTGGTGCACTTCCAAAGCCCATGCCATCTTTTGAGTCAGAACTAAGTGCATATAATGCACCTGCTCGCGAAAAACTGAAACTATCACCAACATGGCTTCTGTGTCTGCCTAAAAGACACAGTGGTGTCAGTCCTGACAAACTAGTCATCACAAACGTGGTGCCAACTCTTCGGTCCCATGGTGCCAAAACATAGGGGGCACTTTGCGCATTGTCACATTAACAACAGGCAGAAATATACAGTTTAAATCTCATCACTGATGGTGCTAGAGTCAACTTGATGTATATTTAAGTTCCAGTAGTGTATAAAATAGTAGAAACTGAGCAAAAAGTTTTGATCTGCGTATAAAAAACTTGATTTAAAGAATGTAACAGTTGTTGAATTAAGAAAGAAATTAAAAGAATTAGGAGCCAAGACAACAAGAACAAAAGCAGAACTTTTAGAAAGGTAAACAAGCTTAAAATAGTAAGTAAATAGTAAGTATAAAATTGACACATTTACAGTTTTTGTCTTTAGTTTTTCATTTTACTCTTGTCATTGTAAACCTGAATGCAGGCTATGCATAGCATAATTAATAAATAATATATAATTATTAAAAAAGCATTATTAAGAAATGCAATAAAAATGCATTATAAAAAATGCATGATATTAAAATTGAGGTATTAATGGACTATAAAGAGTTAATGACAAAAAAAATATGAAATATTGTTAGTAGTCAGTAAAACAACCACTTCACACCTAAGCGATAATTCCAGCAAACGAACAATAAAAAAGGTTTAATGTTCAAATGTTTTCGGCCGTATTTCAGAGGCCCTCATCAGAAAAAATTGCATAAAACAGAAAAAACAGCTCTATCTTTAACAGTTTTCAAACATTACTGTGTTCTAATTTTTCACATTTAAACGATGTTGAATACAAAGATCGTTACGTATTACAACATATATTTAAAATATTTATAAATAAAGTTATAAATAAATACAATAATAATATATATGGTATTAATATATAAAATAATATATACAATGGTAATAATATATTCATTGTTAACAGTTAGCACGATGTTTTAATGTATAAATGATGTGCTTCAGGAAAAAATTATTTCTTTTAAAAATCATAATCATGCTTTGTGGCTTTGTAAATAATACTTCCACGATTGTGGAACAGGAATATAGTCGGAGTTAATGCAACCTCCCATCATGGCCGCTATATAAATTTCAATAGCCTCCAACGAACGTAAGTCGTGTTGGTCAAACGCCCTGTGTAAAAGCGTAGCTTCATCCCAACAAGGAGAAACCCTGGGTTCGGTAGCATACTGGGCTAGTGCAGTATTATACTTCCCCTTGGACACATCATACTTGTGGTTTCGTATTCTAGCCTTTAGTGATCAATACGTGGACCCGACGTATGTTATACGCCTATTGAAACAATTATCTTGCAATGGAATGTGGTACACTCCTGGCGCTTTCCTGTCCTCAGACTTGTCTTTTGCATTAGATAAGATTCTAAAAATGTTCTGTTTTCTTCTATAAGTTAAGTGCAAGTTTAAATCCTTAGCAATTCTATATAAATTTGTTGGAGGGACGGTTCATAAGCTATAACCACCTGTTTGCACTCTGCGCCATTAAGCCTTGTGTCGGTGGTAGTTATTGTAGATAGCTGGTTGGCAGCGAGCCTGTTTATTAAAGACTGGCAGTACCCGTGTGCAGATGCTATGGACTTGACGCGTTTCAGTTCGATATGTATATCAGAAGTGTCTGAGCAATGGGAGAAAGCCCTAGCAATTAGGGCCTGGAAAGCCGCTACCTTAAAAGGCCAAGGGTCTGCTGAGTTAGCAGGTATAAAGAGGGGAATGTATGTGGGTTTGCAGTAAATAGACGTGGTTATATTTTTATTCGCCATACTAATCTTGACATCCAAATACCTAACCTCTGTGTGACTTTCCTGATCTAATTCTAGTGTTAAGCCGTAGGCGTTGTTGTTAAAGGCTTCTAACACTTTCAGTATATCAGGTTTGGTTTTCCATATAATCAAAATATCATCTACATACCGTGTATAGCTAAGGATATTGTGTTGTAAGCTTACTAAGACTCTTTCCTCTAATTTACGTAAGACAAGTTCACACAGATCCCGAGATAGGGCTACCCATTGGTACTCCTCTTTTTTGGATGTAAGTTTGACCATCAAAGTAGAAAAAGAAAGAATAGCATATTATATGCGTCAGCTCTAATATTTGGGAATGGAATCTCTGGACGTCAGATGTGGTGGTGAGAAAGAAATCTCTTAGCTCACAGAAACATGGTTCCAAACAAATAGAAGGGAACATTGATACAAAATCGAATACAGTAAGATATTCATTCCCATTAAGATTTATATTTTGGAGTTTGGTGAGTAGTGCGTTTGAATCAGAGACAGTAAAGCTGCATGTGTCAAGGTGGTTTTGTAATAATTGATGGATACGTTTCTCAAACAAGAACGTAGGAGATCTGGATTTATCGATGACCGGTCTTAATTTTTGTCCGGGTTTATGCGTTTTGGCAAAAGCAAATAGGCGGGGGGTGTCAGTCGAACTAACTACTGAATGTTGAAGGCCTAAGATTGCGGCAAGGCCAGTGCGAGTGAACCTACCAACACGACTTTGTAGCTTCGTTGTGTAGGAGGTCTCAGTGGGTTGACGTTGAGTTTCAATTATATACTGATGTAATTAATCTCTTGACATAGGTTGTCAGTTGCATGACGACTATTGCCTTGGTCTTATCCAATTTGACCATTGTGATGTTGTTAGATTAGAGCCACTTCTTACTGCATCTGATGTAATTCCAGAACTTATGCACATTGGGTTCAGGCTTGTAATTCTCAATTGCCATCAGTGCCTTCCATCGAATATAGTCCTTGCAGGCATTTGTATATTTATTATTTCCTTTAGATAGTAACTTCTCCATGTTCGGAATGAACGAATACGGATTCGGTGTAGCTGATTGAGGCACGAACCATTCGAATGTCTTTCAGAAGTAATCTGGAGGAGAGATGTTGTCCCAACATGTAATAACTTTGGTAAACTTAGGTTTTGGATGTCATTTCTGTACTTTGATCACCCAATTCAGCTTTTTTTCATATTTACGCTGCAAGTTATGCTTGACATTTGTTTCTAGATCTATGACTCTGGAATTCACATTTCAGAATTGTAAAATTTTGTCTATATAAGTTCTCCTCAAGATCGATGAGTTGTTTCAATTTATGGTACAACAGGCATCTGGTGCTTTGAATAGCCTTTCTGAGGCACAGAAATCGTACTTTGGGCAGAAGAGATTCACATCCATATGGAAGTTTTATATGAAAGATGGACATCGGAAATGCCCCATTGAAAGACGGCCAAAAACACTTGAACATTAAACCTTTTTTATTGTTCATTTGCTGGAATTATCGCTTAAATGTGAAGTGGTTATATTAGTTTATATTTCCAGTTTGTGTGTCAGTTTTTTATGTCTAGTAGTCAGTATTAAGAAAATCACACCAAACACCCAAAAAACTTTTCGGTGGTTGGTGTAATATTGCTGTTATTTACCAACTACTCACATTAATTCAAACTGGTTGTATGTTCAACTAAAAGTTTGACAAGAACTTCTGCACTTTTAGATTTCAGTATGTTATCACTAGATCACTTTGAAGGACATTAAAGATTGTTTGTATGCTAATTATATGGTGTTCATTTCTTCATAATCACCAAACTTTATTATCATACCTCATTTAAATGCAATTGAAATTCCAATATACTTATAAGGAGTACTAGCTTACCCGTCGCGCATTGCTGCAATCTCAGAAGAAACAAAATTCAAGCAAACTCGTTATAATAAAATTCAATTTACATTTTATCATTTTTATTAAAACTTATTATTATTATATTATTATTATTATTAATTTTCATCGGAAAAACATTTCAAAGTGTCATTTCAATTCTATTTATTTATTGGAGTGGTTGTGGATACACGATATTTTTTGTTTTTCCGTATGGTGCGTACACGAATAAATCAGAAGATTTTCCAACGCATGAGCTGGCCACATACAGTTGTCCATGTGAAAAGCACGGATTCTCCAAATCTAGCCCACACACTTGCAGCAATTGTCAGAAGTGCGATATTCCCCATTTTTATATATTTTTTTTAATCCTTTACAATTTTAATTATTTAATTGCTCCTTCCTCTCTTCCTTGGCATGTTGTGAAATTTCTGATAGTTGAATAATAAACCATTTTATTGTAATTTGTCTTTTTAAATTATTTTGAGTTGATATTAAAATTTGGAAAAAGGGGATCCCTAGATCGATAAAATAGGCGAATTTCCTCCTACAACTTTGGTTGTTGTTCGGGATACAGTTAAGGTTTTAACAAAGTTCGAGCTAATACGTAATTAGCAAAAAAAAAGTTGAAATAAAGTGATTAAACAAAAATTATTAAAAATATTGTAAATAACAGTTCACAAATGCATATATAGAAATATTTTTTGGAAGGGGGGAAATGGTCTTCACAATTTGAAATCGATCACACACACAGTGAAATGCTCGTATACACGCGCGCCATCTATCGTAGGATAAATGTACTATGCCAGAAACCTTCGCGTTAAAAAACTTCCCAAAGCTTAATGGCAATCGTACTATGCCAGAAACCTTTGTGGGAGTATATTAAACAACTTCCCAAAGTTTCATAGCAATCGGATAAATGGTGTGGTAATGCATGAAGGACAGACAGACACACACACACATACATTCATTTTTATATATATAGATAAATAAAATTTTCAAAAAATGCATAAGTGGAAAAATGATACAATTAAAATTTTTGCTAAATAAACATATATTTTTTATAAATTCTAATGTATTATACAGTACATATTTCAATATATAGTGATACTAAGTGTAAATATAGATTGCTATAATTGACAATGGATAACAACATATATGATTCCAAATTCTCCTCAGACAGTGAATTTTTTGTTTTTTTAATTTTAGCTTTGAAAATGTTTTCTTACATTTCAAAGCTTTTACAATACAATGTTTCAGATGACTTCATAAAGTTTGTAAAGGTTATCATATGGCTTGTCATGAAGTCTGTTGGATGCCAGAACTTTTAGTACACAATGGGCAAGTGCAACAAATTTTACACTTGTTACAACTTAGATCTATATTCCCACAATCATTAAGCAGTACCTTGTAGCAGTACGGGATTCTTGTTACTAATGATGAAAGCATAGAAAGAATCCCGGTAATGTACAACCCACAACTAAACATTAAAACACTTATAGCACGCCACCAACAACCTAAGAGTACGGCACTTCGGAATAACCAGCCCTTTGTTCCTATTACTTACAACAAGATCCTTCATAGCACCTACAAACAAATCGCTCGGTATGCTGGTAAAAATATCGCTTACAGAAGATCGCAGACCATTTTCTCCTGTTTACGAAACGATAAGGACCGTCTTGATAGGAACTGTGTTCCGGGAATATATTCTATCCCTATTTACGATCATAGGGTGAATCGTCCGGACGAATATATTGGTGCTACCGCACGCTGTCTTAAAACAAGGGTCAAGGAACACAAGTACTCAATTCAAAAATGCCTTCCCAATACAGCTTTGGCCGCTTTCGCGCTTGATGATGACGTCAGGGTGGAATTTGATAATGCACGTTTAATACAACGGTGTGAACACCAGGCCAGCCTGAAATATCTAGAACAGCTGGAAATTTTTAAAGCATTCAGAAAGGGAACAGCCATCAATTTCAAGGAAACAGACTCTTTGGCGATGGCGTGGAGGGCGTATTATGACGTATAATGGATGCGCACCATATATGTCTACACTATAATATAAACATCNTGTGTGAAAGGTACAAAGAATGTGGACACTTTTAAAGTATTGTCTTTTTGAGAATTTTTTTGTAAATTTTCTGTCATAGCCATTTTTTATCAAATCAAATAATTACATATATTTTTAACTAACTTGTAAGTACATTTGAGATTATTCATTTGAAGATGGGAGAAAACTCTAAAGCATTTAGTTTATAAATATACTTATAGAGATAAATCCTACATTGAATGCAATATAAGATTTTCATTTGTTTTCATAAAATGGGTCTTAACTTAAAATTACTATGAATTATTTTATCTTGTAGTTGCTGTTCCAAGTAAAGAAAGCTTATTTTTGAAATATAATTTATACAGGCAGTCTTCTACTTTTGTATTTAATTGGTTTCTGAAATGTGTATGAAAGTTGAAATATATGAAAATAGAGCAATGTAAAAACACATCAAAAAGGGTTTTCAAAATATTTATTTTTTTATTGATTAGTATCTGGTGTTTTCTTTATGAATTTGTCAAGAGATAATTGAATTGTACACTACTTTTTCTTTTCTTGATAAAGAGTTCTGTAACATAGTGTGTCTTTTTCTATTGCCCTTTATACGTGAGTTATATGCTCTCCATTGGGATCATATTCTTCCATGATGGTCAAAACTTTGTCAAGATGCATGAAGGCTTTGTTTATATTCATGATTGTCAAAATCATAACAATAAGTTTTTTATGAAGTTCTTCTTTGTTTTGTATTTCATTCATCTCTTGTAGTTTAATCAAGTCGTCATTTGACAGAGGTTTTGAATGAGATTCTCTTAATTCATCAATATCTTCATTGTTGACATCTAAGTTTAATTCATTCATTATATTGACTATTTTACTTATGATAGCTTCAGGAGTTTTTTCAAAGTCCACAGAATCATTCATCATTTGTGGACTTTTTTTTCCCCCCAGCAACTTTTCATTGTTGACCCTTTTATTTCAACCTATTATCCCTCAATAATATTTATTGCATTTCATATATTATAATTTTTTTCAAAAATCTCTTAATGTATGTTCACCTTCCTTGTCAATTGCCTTGATTGCTTGTTTCATTAATCTCTTCATATAATATTGCTTAAAAGTAGCTATCACAATTTGATTCATGGATTGTATTTCGCTTGTGATATTGGAAGGAAGAATTACGACATTAATTTCCAGATATAAATTTTACAGAGATTTTGGATGTCCAGGAGCATTGTCTAAGAGCAATAGTGCTTTAAATAGTAAATTATCCTCACTGAAATATTTCCTAACAGAAGGTGCACAAAATGATGTGAGAACAAATCTTGAAAAAAACTGTGAAGTAACCCAGGCTTTAATATTTGATTTCTAAATGACTGTAGCATTCTTTTAGCTTTTCCTTTCAACACTGTGGGATTTTCCGTGTGATATTGGCTTGAATTTAAAATCACCAGCTAGATTACCTTCAAGAAACAATGTTAATCTGTTTTTACAGTGTGTGTCAAAAGTATATATAATCAACATTTTACTGCTTTTCAGAATTGTTAGGAATTTAAGAGAAATGTAAATGATGCATTTTGTATATTCAAACTACTTTTATTTTGAAATTATCAAAAATCAGTGTAAAGATCATTATATTGATAATTTAACAAGAAAAATATATTTTTTTGGCTGTCCCAAAAGTATAGATAATAAAACAGAATTGCAAAATTTGAAGCATAAGAAACTTAAAATTATAAAAATAAAAATAAATGACGACATCACAAAATTTTTACTTGTTGTCAAGTAGTAATTTAAATATTGAATCAAAACTTTCCAAAATTCCACATGATCAGCATTTAGTATTGAAGAAATACATGAATATATAAATTAAAAGCAGAAGGCTGTAATGTCAAGGAAATTGCTGTTTTAGTGAACAGAAAACTTAAAAAGTTTTGGAAAAATCATCACCAATATCTTCTAAAGATCAATCAGGAAGGTCAAAAATCATATCTCAAAGGAAATGAATTGAATTTAATTCCTTTGAGATATCATGCATCTTGAATCACAACAGGATAAATCAGTTCATCAAATTTTGTGTGAAATTGGATTAAAAATATCAAAATGCATTTTTTATCAAAGAATTTCAGCAGCTCCACATATGAAATTTGATGCCTTGATGAAAAACCATCATTAACAAAATGACACAAATTGGCAAGAAAGCATTGGGCTAAAGATCACATACCATGGAAAGACCAATGACTCTCAGTCCTTTTCAGAGATGAAAAGAAATTGTTCTGTTATAGTGTGGGGCTGCTTTGGATTTAATGGTTTATCAAATTTAGTTATTTTAACTGGTAGACAGACATGTAAAAGTTATCAAGAAGTCCTAAAAAATACTTTATTACCTATTCGAAGACCTGATTTGATTTTCCAACAGGACAATGCCAATATTCATTGTTCGCTCTCAACAACTAAGTGGTTCGAAGATCATAATATTCAAGTTATGGAGTAACTGGCAAGAAGACCAGATATTAATCCGATTGAGAACTTCTGGGGCATTCTTGTTCAAAAAATTTATGTTAATAACAGGCATTTTACAACAGATTCAGAGCTTAAACAAAAAATAATTGAGTGCTGGTTTCCAATGGATCCAGAAATCTTATAACATTCAATTAAATCAATGTCTAATTGCATTTTTGAAGTCATTAAGCATAATGGCAATTCTATTTCATATTAAAACAATTTTTATCAATTTATGTTATGAACTATTGCTCAAAGTTTAAACTTATCTATATTTTTAGGACATCACAAAATAAGTATTTTGTGTTTAACACTTTATGTAACTGTCAAATAATTTACTGTGCTAGAAATAAACAATAATAACCATTCACATTGTTAAGAAATACTTAATATAGTAGAACCTCGATTATCCGGACTAATTGGGGATGAAAGTAGTCCGGATAAGGAAAAATCCGGATAATCGAAACAAATACTTTAATTTGTCTTTTAATGATAATACAACACGTTTTCTTTTCAATGACATATCGGTAATATTAAAAGTAAATACTGTATTTAAATCGTGATCAAATTTTCAAGAAAACGTTCGTATTGAATTTGGACTACTAATGACCAACGCTGACAGACTACCTATTGTTTAAAAGGCCCTCTGGTGGCGCAAGAAGATGGATTTTATAAAATAAAAAGCAGTTGAAACTGCATTTTTATAAATAAAAATTTGACAAACTATTGTTTTATGATGAGTAAAATTTTTTCGTCGCGTTCACGGCTTTTAAGTAATGCATAAACCTTCGAGGCTCAAGGCTCTTCGGACTGCAAGACATAGGTGGAGGCCCACATCGTCCATGCCTTACGCCGCCCTTGGTCATAGAAATGATGTAATTTGAATATAAATTATTTATAAATATGTATGTCAAGTTATATTTTTATTACTACGTAAAATATATTTAAGAGTTTACGACCACTATGCTGGGTGAGACGTTGTTGAAACAAAAAAGTTATGTATTCCATCACGTACATAAACAGTGTCGTAATTCGCCAAGTGCAAATCAGCAAATTCGTAAAATTTTTGTTTATTTTAAACAATCAGGATAATCGAAAATCTGGATAATGGAGGTCTGGATAATGGAAGTTCTACTGTATTTAAAAAAAAAGTGAAAACATATGAATTATCTATATTTTTGGGACACACTGTATAATGCAACCAATGTGAAACTATTTATGATATTTGAAAATTTAATCATGGTTGATATTCAATTACTCTCTCTCCAAATAATAATTGTGTTGATCTTTTAATGAGTGATACAATGTGGCATGAATAACAAACATACCATCAACCTTCTCTTGCTGCTCCTATCTTCTCCAGCAGATCAACACCCACATGAGCAAACTACTGTATTACTTGTCTGCCAGCTATAGTAGTTGCACATTCAATTAGTCATAACTCACTCATTATGGTCTGTAGAATGAAATAGTTTGGAAGACTGTATTATCAAATCAAACACTACTTTTGTACCAAAATTCATCAAAATCAGTGGGGGACATAGGTAAAAAACTCCTTGTTAGACATTTGTAATTGTTAGAAAGAAATAAATTTTCTTACATTTGGTTACTAGTAAAAAATTTGTTCATTAATTCTAAATAATGTAGTTAGTGAAAATCTTTTCTTTATCTTAATACAATATTCTGAAACTTGAAACAAAATATAATTGATTCCAGATGAAACTAAACTTACTCATATTTCATTTGATAAAGCTTATCAATTTCTATATATTTTTTTCTTGTTTTTGTTTTTGCAATTGAATTGGTGATAACACTTAGTAGCCAATGTTACAATCCATTTTATTTTTATCATGATATCAAAGTTTACTCAATATTTAAAGATATACAGAATATTAAACATCAATAATTATGATAGTAGTTCAACCAATATTAACCAAATTAACCAATACAGTAGACCCCCCTATAATACGGTAGATATGTTCTGTTTTATATAAATTCGGGTTTTACGATCACTTAAATACATCAGCCAATCACAGCCCAGCACATATGCAGTTTATGAACTATGGCTGTTTGAAAGGTTTTCTTCCATAAAATTAATCGATTCTAGACTAATTTGACTCAAACATTTCCAAAACACATATAATTTTTTGCAATAATCCATATAAACTATGCTACAAACAAAAAATTGTAGGATTACTTACTAAGTGTGCACCGTTCGATGACACCATTGCTTAAGTTTGTTTTCGTCGCGGAGTGGCGCATCGAATGGCAGGCACGTGTTTCCTGATAAATTATTTTTCTATGAAAAATTTGCTAAACTTTGCAGACATCATTAATATAAATATAATTTTTATGGCCGTTAAATAATAAATGGTTTTTAGTAGGTCCGCTGCTTGTTTAAACTCAATGGTTTGTGCAATATCCGCAATTGGTCTAGATTCCATCAATCCTGTCGCAACACGAGTCGGTGATAACATTTTACTGTATTACACAAGTTTCTTTTAGCGTGTTTATACGAATATGAACCTGTTTTATAGGGGGTTTACTGTATTATATTTACTGAAAAAGGATTAAAATATAAAAACTTACCTTAAAATGGCCTTCAATTATACGAGTACTCTGAGTAAACTTGAAGGATGTGGGAGACTTTATTTTTCTCTCATAAGTTACCTTAACTTCTGTAACTGGTGCTGGTGTTTCTTTGCTGTCTAAGGTAAACTCTTTTAATGATGGTTTTGGTTCATAACTAGGAGAATTTGTACTTTTTGTCTTTGCTGGTGTACGATTGTTACTTCCTCTAAATGATCTGCGTTTAGATATTTCTTCATTCTGTAACTGTTTAGAAGATTCTACCTAAAAAAATTCATTAATAAAATAAAAATTATAATTAACTGTTATCAGCTTTTTAGAATACTAAACACTTATCAAAAACTAAAATCTACCAACCTTATCAGCAGGTGTCCAAACAGGATCCAAGTCAGAATCATCCATTTGTTCACCATCATCATCATCGTCATCAGAACTAAATGCTGATTCAATTTCTGTCCCCAACAACTTATCTTTCTCTCCTTTATGAATTCAGAAATTATTTTTATTCGTAAACCATTTATTTGTTAAAATGTTTTTACTAAAAATAAAATCTTTTTAAAATATACATAATATTGGAAGCAATTATCATCTTTACAAAGAAAAATGATAAAATTTTTTTGACAATGAATGTATTACACTTCAAGATTTAAAACTTTTTCCTTTGTAGTTTTTTTGAAGATCACATAAATCAAAAATTGCTGAATTTATCAATTAGTACAGTTCTCACAAGATCATACACAGAACTAACAAGCCTAGTTTGTAGTCTTAGTTTGTGAGAATAGCCCAGTTCAGTTTTCATAAAATATAGATGAAAATTACATTATACATTGTATGAAAACTGAAATGAGCCTGTATAGATATAGCCAAGACTATAGACATATCTTGTCAGCTCAGAAGGGGAGGATCAAACATTTCGATCTCCATTATTTGTATGGCCATAGATTTAACTATGGCCATACAAATAATTTGGGTCCTAACAAAATATTCCTTTTTAATAATCTAACTGGAGACAGAGAAACTTCCACCAGAGGTCTGTAGATGGATATAAATGCAACTGATTTTTACCTGGGTGATATTGTGAAGAATTTTAATGCTGTGTTTTTGGCATCTGATCCTCTAAGAAAAGGTCGGCGTCAATTGTATTGTATGTATTTTTTAATGTCATTTCGTCAGTTTTTAAGTTGTTACTATCTGTCTCTAGTTGGATTATTAAAAAGGAATATTTTGTAAGGACCCAAATTATTTGTATGGTCATAAATTTAATTTAATCAACAAATTTATCCTTGGAACTTTGTAACTAATTTCAATCTCCAATTCAAATAAAATTTGGTGAGCATGTAGCCCTAAACACAAACTAAACACAATCCGAATTAATCCGAAAAGCGTTATCCGAAAAATAACTTATTTTTCGGATAACGAATCATGTACGAAAAAATATATTAATTTATCCCATGTTGAAATTTTTCCCCGTTGCGTGTCGCTTCGCGTTGAATTTTTGTCGATGTTAAGCCTAACGAAGACAATTGTATCGTTAAAAATTATTTTTTTTATTTTGTACACACAAAATAAATATATTGAAAAATATAAAAACAATAAAAAATTATACTTCAGGTGTTAATTTAGTATTAAAAACGTAAAATATTTGAGTAGCCCAAGAAATAGCCGAAGATTGCAGCGCCACAGCACTAGCGAAAACTTAAATTTGTCGACTGGAATGCTTTCGGATAACAGACGTTTCGGATAACCAGCTTTCGGATAAACGATGCTCTACTGTATTATTCCTCATGTTTAAAGTTTATAAAACAAGAGATTAAAAATCATGGCATTATTTTCTATTTAGCAAAAAAAAGTCACTGTAGATTAGTTTCCTTTGTTTCATCATTCTCTACTGGAGAACAACATTACATCTTAACTTCCACAACACTCACATAAAAACAAATCAAATATACATCAAGTGAGGAATTTTTCAAGGAGATTCCTTCCTCTGCCTTGCACTTAATTTTTTTTTTATCTAACACATTAAACAAAACACAATATGGTTACAATATCAGACAACAAAACAACACTGTTTACACTATCACATTTCATGTACATAGATAATATTAAACTACACATCACTTCATCATCTCTTACACACACACTCAAATGATGTACAAATGGAGTTTAGTATCTAGACCAGTGATTTCCAAACTTTTTCTAGCCACTCCCTCTTGGTTCCATAAAGTTATATTCAATGCCCCTTAACCCATTTTCCTTTGTGCAAGAAAGGCTTAAAAATATTCTTAGAAAAATTTTTCTATGAATCTTACACTTTGTGTCCTTACTGTACATTGTTCTCAACTATAATTTATCTATAACATATTGATATTGTTCTCAGCATACAAAAACCATTAAATATAATATTTCTTCTTATCTGTTTTAACAGAGGAAAGGGAAACCTTTACCTATGATCACTGTTCAGTACCCTGCAGCCACTTGCTTCTTTTTGCCCCCTAGATTTACTCATCACCCACGGGGAGTGGTAGCACCCTTTTTGGGAACCACCACTCTAAACAAATGCAAAACACACTACATTGAAAAAAAATGTTCTGAAGAAAAAAGACTTTGTACTCAGAAGTGGAGATGTTATTAAGTCCATGGAAGAGGGCAAATTTTATAAATATTTAAGATTCCAACAGGCAACCCTTACAGAATATGCAAAGATAAAACAAAGATTAACACTCAAATATCATAACCGATTACATGACATACTTCGAACACAACTAAATGTAAAACATGCTATTAAAGCAATTAATACATTTGCTGTCCCTGTGCTCACTTTTTCTTTTGGAGTTATACACCGGACAGACACATATCTCAAACAATTCCAAAGGAAAACAAAAACAAAACTTACTAAGTATAAACAATATTATCTAAATTCAACCATAGAAAGACTAACTCTTACTTGTAAAGAAGGTAGCTGTGGCCTAACTAGTATAGTTAACTTCCACTACAAACAAATTGTGAAAGTTTTTCTACAAAAATCAAAAAACATCAAGATTACATAACGCTATAACTCTGGCAGACAGTAACAACCTCTGGCTGTAAGCTCTTAGTAAAAACAGCCTATTTACACAGGCATAATCAAATAGCAAATATAATATACCAAGAGTTTGCACACAAACACAGATTATTAAACACCCAGTTACCATACTACAAATATGTCAGTGTGGAGTGTATTTGATACACACAAAATATACTATGACAGAGCCATAATCATAGAATTCAACACAATAGACTTGACATCACTTTTATCGACAAATGCAATAAGATCACTTATATAATAGATATCTCCATTCCAAACTCTCATAACTTGAAAAATGCTCATACCGAAAAAATCATCAAGTACACTCCACTTACCCAAGAAATAAGGCAACTGTGAAGGATAGATAGTGTATTTATTCTGCCTATTATCCTTTCTTCTATTGTTATCATAGCACTTACACTACACAAAAATCTAAAACCTTTAAACATTAATAATAGCATATACATGACACTACAGAAAGCTGCAAAATGGAACACATGTCACATTGTTAGGAAATTTCTAAATGTGGACACACATACCAATAACACAGAACCTTAATGCTTCAATTGTTTGATAGCTATGCCTTGACTTTAATCTGGGAAAGCACTTTGTACTATATCAGTTGAGCATTACATTTGCAACTTAATAATAATAATAAATAAATAAATGTCTTATCCACAGCTGTCTATTTACTTGCTCTAAATGTACTTAAAAATCTTTGGACTACAAATGCCTAAATTTTACTTTATAATTGTGAAATAAATTTAAGAGGAAAAAATATTTCATTCAAAATATTTGTTGAATGACAATAATATGAAAAAGAATAACCTGAAAGGAAATAAAATACATATAAAACTTTTATCAAAGGGTCTCCAGTACGTAGGTCTTTGGACATAAGCTTTGAACAACCTTTCTTAACTCACCAAAACTTTTATCAGTTATCAAAATTAATCTCTGCATAATTTCTATTAAAATTAAATTTGTATAAGCCTTAGAATATTAAATAACATTTTTTNTCTTCCTTGGCATGTTGTGAAATTTCTGATAGTTGAATAATAAACCATTTTATTGTAATTTGTCTTTTTAAATTATTTTGAGTTGATATTAAAATTTGGAAAAAGGGGATCCCTAGATCGATAAAATAGGCGAATTTCCTCCTACAACTTTGGTTGTTGTTCGGGATACAGTTAAGGTTTTAACAAAGTTCGAGCTAATACATAATTAGCAAAAAATAGTTGAAATAAAGTGATTGATTTAATTAAATAAACAAAAATTATTACAAATATCATAAATAACAGTTCACAAATGCATATATAGAGATATTTTCTGGAGGGAGGAAATGGTCTTCACAATTTGAAATCAATCAAACTCATGATGAAATGCTCGTATACACTCGCGCCATCTATCGTAGGATAAATGTACTATGCCAGAAACCTTCGCGAGTCTATTAAAAAACTTCCCAAAGTTTCATGGCAATCAGATAAACAGTGTGGTAATGCATGAAGGACATACAGACAAACAGACATACATTCATTTTTATATATATAGATTACATCTATATCCCCCACCAATTTTGATGAATTTTGGTGAAAAGGTAGTGTTTGATATTATAATGCAATCATTCAAACAATTTCATTCTATGGGCCATAATGAGAGTTATTGAGATTTAATAATTAAGGTCCATGTAGTCTGTTGCCATTGATGAGTTTGTGAATTAAGATCTTGTTAAACTGTGGATCCTCAATTTAACAGAATACTAGCATACATCAGGGCTACAAAACAAAACCTATAACAAAGGCTTAAAGAACAGAAGTGTACCATTGATAAGAAACTTTGCAACACAACGTTAGCGGCATATGCTAATCAACAAGTAGAGGAGGTCAAGTGGAAAGACGCTACAATTATCAAATCAGCTACAGACTTCAACACAATTAGGCATTTAGAAACCTTAGAAATATATAAAACCAATAGAACTTCAACCTGCATTAATTACAGGGATTCAAACTCACTATCTACCACATGGAAATCAAGTTAGAGTTCCTACAAAAACTTCCTTTAATGGAGCACTTCTACATTGTTATTTTATTGTTACTCTTATTTTAGTTTGTTATTTATTTCATTTTGTTAAATGTTTGTTATTAATTTTTATATCATATTATTTTGTTTATTTTATTTCTGTTGTATTTAAATTTTATGTTTGGTTCTATTCTACTGGTATTTATTGAATGTTTTTTATTCAAATATGTTCTATTTTGGAATACTCAACTGTTGAAGACCTATCAAATTAGATTTTAAATGTTTTTGTTTCATTAAACTTTTTACTGGAGCTGATTTCTAAAGTGTGAATTTATTTTCTACCAAAAAATCTAGCAACACATAGCTACACTGTACAGTATGTTATTAATAGGGCAACATTTTCTTATAATTATAAGAATGTGGGAGACTTTGAGCCAAAAATTCAAGTGATGATTGACAATTTCAGGCCTTCTAACTTCATTTTCACTTTTAGCACATCAGGCAAAAGAGCAAGTCTCTAAATGAATTTTTTTGGAAAGACAAATACAGTAGTCCCAAATGTAAAATAAAGCTTCCTTCTTGTGCCAGATTTATGGGACAGACACACAAGTATGGATTCATAAACAAAATTCTTCAGACAAGCTGCCAATACAACAGAAATTATTTTAAAAATTGTACCAGAAAAACTGTACATCTTTTGACACCATCTTTCATCAGCAGGTAAAATATCTTGCCAGAGAAATTCTCACAAGACTAGAGGTAATTCTTTAGGAACAGCAATGACAATCAGACACATGCAAAGGTATTACTAAATTGCAATCTCTCTTGCACTTTCAATTATCTGCTGACATTTTCAAATCTATGATTCATTACTTGTGGTGGTGTTCTGGGCTTTTGACTGGTAGAGAAAAATTCCTTAGCATCATGAAATCACATTTACAGAGAGCAAGTCTTGTCTATGATGCTGTAGATTACAATGAAAGCAGATTTATAAAATGTGCCCACTGTTGCAAATATGCTCATGTGTGCATCATTTACAGACTGAAAGCCACTATTATTTCTACACTGCTTCTCCCTTTCCTGAGTAAAGGATATTAATATTAATTAATGTAATTGTGACCGTAGGGTCAGTATCTCTTCAATACCACGTCAGGATGACACCACTGTATCCTTCGGTCAATACAGAGACCACAAGTTTGCGCGAGCGGTTAGGTATGAGGTTTGGACCCGGAATGGAGAGAACAGAGAGAAAAACGGAAGAAACTACACTCAAGAAGTTTTAAACATAAACAACCGTTTATTTATATATAATCTAAATTAGGTTTACATCAGTAAATAAAATGCGAACATAAACTACATAAATCATGTTCAGTTATCATTTCCTAGTTCTAATTACCGGTCTCACATTTAGTTTACGTGGAGAAAGAGAGCTTACAATAGTGCGCGGGCAGGATAAATACCTTAGGTTGTATTGTTGATCAAGTACCAGCACAAAAAAAAGGTTCAATGGTTCCTTTCAGTTGAGTAGGTGTTGAGGTCTTCTAGTCTTGTAGGCAAGGAGGAGGTGTTGGTTGATGTTCAGGAATCTCGGCGAGAGGTAAACAATCGGCGCACACACACAGACACCAATAATAACTTCCACCCCTTTTACTCATTGTGTCTGTCCCTTTTATATCAAGTCCTCTTTTTCGAACCTTTCCCCGATTTCGTCAGTGATGACGATCTTCTTGGTCCAATGAGGTGACAGGTGACACAATCGTGACACAGAAATGTACTCATCTCAACAAGGAACCCAACTCGTGGAAATCGAAATTTTTATTGATGTTATTTTTCCTTTTTCTCTTTTAATTTTCTGTTTTCTCATTCCGTCTTTATAAAGTTTATTAAACAAAAAAATTTTAGTTTATAATACAAAATTTCTGATCCTCACATAATCATCAAAAATACTACTACTGAGAATATAGTACATGCTACTGTCCTGACTGGGATAATAAAATAAGTACACTGTATGAAATGACTTCTTTAATTTATTAGTTAGACTTCATTTCTCAAGTTTTGCTAAAATATTAATGTAACTGTTTATAAGTTTCATTTATTGATTTATTAATATAATTTTATTAATATAATGTAAATACAGTGTGTTCCAAAAGTATATATAATCAACATTTTACTTTACACTGATTTTTGATCATTTCAAAATTAAAGATCATTATATTAATAATTTAACAATAAAAATATATTTTTTTGGCTGTCCCAAAAGTATAGATAACGAAACAGAATTGCAAAATTTGAAACACGAGAAACTTAAAATTATAAAAATATAAAAATAAATGACATCACAAAATTTTTACTTGTTGTCAAGTAGTAATTTAAATATTGAATCAAAACTTTCCAAAATTCCACATGATCAGCATTTAGTATTGAAGAAATACATGAATATATAAATTAAAAGCAGAAGGCTGTAATGTCAAGGAAATTGCTGTTTTAGTGAACAGAAAACTTAAAAAGTTTTGGAAAAATCATCACCAATATCTTCTAAAGATCAATCAGGAAGGTCAAAAATCATATCTCAAAGGAAATGAATTGAATTTAATTCCTTTGAGATATCATGCATCTTGAATCACAACAGGATAAATCAGTTCATCAAATTTTGTGTGAAATTGGATTAAAAATATCAAAATGCATTTTTTATCAAAGAATTTCAGCAGCTCCACATATGAAATTTGATGCCTTGATGAAAAACCATCATTAACAAAATGACACAAATTGGCAAGAAAGCATTGGGCTAAAGATCACATACCATGGAAAGACCAATGACTCTCAGTCCTTTTCAGAGATGAAAAGAAATTGTTCTGTTATAGTGTGGGGCTGCTTTGGATTTAATGGTTTATCAAATTTAGTTATTTTAACTGGTAGACAGACATGTAAAAGTTATCAAGAAGTCCTAAAAAATACTTTATTACCTATTCGAAGACCTGATTTGATTTTCCAACAGGACAATGCCAATATTCATTGTTCGCTCTCAACAACTAAGTGGTTCGAAGATCATAATATTCAAGTTATGGAGTAACTGGCAAGAAGACCAGATATTAATCCGATTGAGAACTTCTGGGGCATTCTTGTTCAAAAAATTTATGTTAATAACAGGCATTTTACAACAGATTCAGAGCTTAAACAAAAAATAATTGAGTGCTGGTTTCCAATGGATCCAGAAATCTTATAACATTCAATTAAATCAATGTCTAATTGCATTTTTGAAGTCATTAAGCATAATGGCAATTCTATTTCATATTAAAACAATTTTTATCAATTTATGTTATGAACTATTGCTCAAAGTTTAAACTTATCTATATTTTTAGGACATCACAAAATAAGTATTTTGTGTTTAACACTTTATGTAACTGTCAAATAATTTACTGTGCTAGAAATAAACAATAATAACCATTCACATTGTTAAGAAATACTTAATATAGTAGAACCTCGATTATCCGGACTAATTGGGGATGAAAGTAGTCCGGATAAGGAAAAATCCGGATAATCGAAACAAATACTTTAATTTGTCTTTTAATGATAATACAACACGTTTTCTTTTCAATGACATATCGGTAATATTAAAAGTAAATACTGTATTTAAATCGTGATCAAATTTTCAAGAAAACGTTCGTATTGAATTTGGACTACTAATGACCAACGCTGACAGACTACCTATTGTTTAAAAGGCCCTCTGGTGGCGCAAGAAGATGGATTTTATAAAATAAAAAGCAGTTGAAACTGCATTTTTATAAATAAAAATTTGACAAACTATTGTTTTATGATGAGTAAAATTTTTTCGTCGCGTTCACGGCTTTTAAGTAATGCATAAACCTTCGAGGCTCAAGGCTCTTCGGACTGCAAGACATAGGTGGAGGCCCACATCGTCCATGCCTTACGCCGCCCTTGGTCATAGAAATGATGTAATTTGAATATAAATTATTTATAAATATGTATGTCAAGTTATATTTTTATTACTACGTAAAATATATTTAAGAGTTTACGACCACTATGCTGGGTGAGACGTTGTTGAAACAAAAAAGTTATGTATTCCATCACGTACATAAACAGTGTCGTAATTCGCCAAGTGCAAATCAGCAAATTCGTAAAATTTTTGTTTATTTTAAACAATCAGGATAATCGAAAATCTGGATAATGGAGGTCTGGATAATGGAAGTTCTACTGTATTTAAAAAAAAAGTGAAAACATATGAATTATCTATATTTTTGGGACACACTGTATAATGCAACCAATGTGAAACTATTTATGATATTTGAAAATTTAATCATGGTTGATATTCAATTACTCTCTCTCCAAATAATAATTGTGTTGATCTTTTAATGAGTGATACAATGTGGCATGAATAACAAACATACCATCAACCTTCTCTTGCTGCTCCTATCTTCTCCAGCAGATCAACACCCACATGAGCAAACTACTGTATTACTTGTCTGCCAGCTATAGTAGTTGCACATTCAATTAGTCATAACTCACTCATTATGGTCTGTAGAATGAAATAGTTTGGAAGACTGTATTATCAAATCAAACACTACTTTTGTACCAAAATTCATCAAAATCAGTGGGGGACATAGGTAAAAAACTCCTTGTTAGACATTTGTAATTGTTAGAAAGAAATAAATTTTCTTACATTTGGTTACTAGTAAAAAATTTGTTCATTAATTCTAAATAATGTAGTTATTGAAAATCTTTTCTTTATCTTAATACAATATTCTGAAACTTGAAACAAAATATAATTGATTCCAGATGAAACTAAACTTACTCATATTTCATTTGATAAAGCTTATCAATTTCTATATATTTTTTTCTTGTTTTTGTTTTTGCAATTGAATTGGTGATAACACTTAGTAGCCAATGTTACAATCCATTTTATTTTTATCATGATATCAAAGTTTACTCAATATTTAAAGATATACAGAATATTAAACATCAATAATTATGATAGTAGTTCAACCAATATTAACCAAATTAACCAATACAGTAGACCCCCCCTATAATACGGTAGATATGTTCTGTTTTATATAAATTCGGGTTTTACGATCACTTAAATACATCAGCCAATCACAGCCCAGCACATATGCAGTTTATGAACTATGGCTGTTTGAAAGGTTTTCTTCCATAAAATTAATCGATTCTAGACTAATTTGACTCAAACATTTCCAAAACACATATAATTTTTTGCAATAATCCATATAAACTATGCTACAAACAAAAAATTGTAGGATTACTTACTAAGTGTGCACCGTTCGATGACACCATTGCTTAAGTTTGTTTTCGTCGCGGAGTGGCGCATCGAATGGCAGGCACGTGTTTCCTGATAAATTATTTTTCTATGAAAAATTTGCTAAACTTTGCAGACATCATTAATATAAATATAATTTTTATGGCCGTTAAATAATAAATGGTTTTTAGTAGGTCCGCTGCTTGTTTAAACTCAATGGTTTGTGCAATATCCGCAATTGGTCTAGATTCCATCAATCCTGTCGCAACACGAGTCGGTGATAACATTTTACTGTATTACACAAGTTTCTTTTAGCGTGTTTATACGAATATGAACCTGTTTTATAGGGGGTTTACTGTATTATATTTACTGAAAAAGGATTAAAATATAAAAACTTACCTTAAAATGGCCTTCAATTATACGAGTACTCTGAGTAAACTTGAAGGATGTGGGAGACTTTATTTTTCTCTCATAAGTTACCTTAACTTCTGTAACTGGTGCTGGTGTTTCTTTGCTGTCTAAGGTAAACTCTTTTAATGATGGTTTTGGTTCATAACTAGGAGAATTTGTACTTTTTGTCTTTGCTGGTGTACGATTGTTACTTCCTCTAAATGATCTGCGTTTAGATATTTCTTCATTCTGTAACTGTTTAGAAGATTCTACCTAAAAAAATTCATTAATAAAATAAAAATTATAATTAACTGTTATCAGCTTTTTAGAATACTAAACACTTATCAAAAACTAAAATCTACCAACCTTATCAGCAGGTGTCCAAACAGGATCCAAGTCAGAATCATCCATTTGTTCACCATCATCATCATCGTCATCAGAACTAAATGCTGATTCAATTTCTGTCCCCAACAACTTATCTTTCTCTCCTTTATGAATTCAGAAATTATTTTTATTCGTAAACCATTTATTTGTTAAAATGTTTTTACTAAAAATAAAATCTTTTTAAAATATACATAATATTGGAAGCAATTATCATCTTTACAAAGAAAAATGATAAAATTTTTTTGACAATGAATGTATTACACTTCAAGATTTAAAACTTTTTCCTTTGTAGTTTTTTTGAAGATCACATAAATCAAAAATTGCTGAATTTATCAATTAGTACAGTTCTCACAAGATCATACACAGAACTAACAAGCCTAGTTTGTAGTCTTAGTTTGTGAGAATAGCCCAGTTCAGTTTTCATAAAATATAGATGAAAATTACATTATACATTGTATGAAAACTGAAATGAGCCTGTATAGATATAGCCAAGACTATAGACATATCTTGTCAGCTCAGAAGGGGAGGATCAAACATTTCGATCTCCATTATTTGTATGGCCATAGATTTAACTATGGCCATACAAATAATTTGGGTCCTAACAAAATATTCCTTTTTAATAATCTAACTGGAGACAGAGAAACTTCCACCAGAGGTCTGTAGATGGATATAAATGCAACTGATTTTTACCTGGGTGATATTGTGAAGAATTTTAATGCTGTGTTTTTGGCATCTGATCCTCTAAGAAAAGGTCGGCGTCAATTGTATTGTATGTATTTTTTAATGTCATTTCGTCAGTTTTTAAGTTGTTACTATCTGTCTCTAGTTGGATTATTAAAAAGGAATATTTTGTAAGGACCCAAATTATTTGTATGGTCATAAATTTAATTTAATCAACAAATTTATCCTTGGAACTTTGTAACTAATTTCAATCTCCAATTCAAATAAAATTTGGTGAGCATGTAGCCCTAAACACAAACTAAACACAATCCGAATTAATCCGAAAAGCGTTATCCGAAAAATAACTTATTTTTCGGATAACGAATCATGTACGAAAAAATATATTAATTTATCCCATGTTGAAATTTTTCCCCGTTGCGTGTCGCTTCGCGTTGAATTTTTGTCGATGTTAAGCCTAACGAAGACAATTGTATCGTTAAAAATTATTTTTTTTATTTTGTACACACAAAATAAATATATTGAAAAATATAAAAACAATAAAAAATTATACTTCAGGTGTTAATTTAGTATTAAAAACGTAAAATATTTGAGTAGCCCAAGAAATAGCCGAAGATTGCAGCGCCACAGCACTAGCGAAAACTTAAATTTGTCGACTGGAATGCTTTCGGATAACAGACGTTTCGGATAACCAGCTTTCGGATAAACGATGCTCTACTGTATTATTCCTCATGTTTAAAGTTTATAAAACAAGAGATTAAAAATCATGGCATTATTTTCTATTTAGCAAAAAAAAGTCACTGTAGATTAGTTTCCTTTGTTTCATCATTCTCTACTGGAGAACAACATTACATCTTAACTTCCACAACACTCACATAAAAACAAATCAAATATACATCAAGTGAGGAATTTTTCAAGGAGATTCCTTCCTCTGCCTTGCACTTAATTTTTTTTTTATCTAACACATTAAACAAAACACAATATGGTTACAATATCAGACAACAAAACAACACTGTTTACACTATCACATTTCATGTACATAGATAATATTAAACTACACATCACTTCATCATCTCTTACACACACACTCAAATGATGTACAAATGGAGTTTAGTATCTAGACCAGTGATTTCCAAACTTTTTCTAGCCACTCCCTCTTGGTTCCATAAAGTTATATTCAATGCCCCTTAACCCATTTTCCTTTGTGCAAGAAAGGCTTAAAAATATTCTTAGAAAAATTTTTCTATGAATCTTACACTTTGTGTCCTTACTGTACATTGTTCTCAACTATAATTTATCTATAACATATTGATATTGTTCTCAGCATACAAAAACCATTAAATATAATATTTCTTCTTATCTGTTTTAACAGAGGAAAGGGAAACCTTTACCTATGATCACTGTTCAGTACCCTGCAGCCACTTGCTTCTTTTTGCCCCCTAGATTTACTCATCACCCACGGGGAGTGGTAGCACCCTTTTTGGGAACCACCACTCTAAACAAATGCAAAACACACTACATTGAAAAAAAATGTTCTGAAGAAAAAAGACTTTGTACTCAGAAGTGGAGATGTTATTAAGTCCATGGAAGAGGGCAAATTTTATAAATATTTAAGATTCCAACAGGCAACCCTTACAGAATATGCAAAGATAAAACAAAGATTAACACTCAAATATCATAACCGATTACATGACATACTTCGAACACAACTAAATGTAAAACATGCTATTAAAGCAATTAATACATTTGCTGTCCCTGTGCTCACTTTTTCTTTTGGAGTTATACACCGGACAGACACATATCTCAAACAATTCCAAAGGAAAACAAAAACAAAACTTACTAAGTATAAACAATATTATCTAAATTCAACCATAGAAAGACTAACTCTTACTTGTAAAGAAGGTAGCTGTGGCCTAACTAGTATAGTTAACTTCCACTACAAACAAATTGTGAAAGTTTTTCTACAAAAATCAAAAAACATCAAGATTACATAACGCTATAACTCTGGCAGACAGTAACAACCTCTGGCTGTAAGCTCTTAGTAAAAACAGCCTATTTACACAGGCATAATCAAATAGCAAATATAATATACCAAGAGTTTGCACACAAACACAGATTATTAAACACCCAGTTACCATACTACAAATATGTCAGTGTGGAGTGTATTTGATACACACAAAATATACTATGACAGAGCCATAATCATAGAATTCAACACAATAGACTTGACATCACTTTTATCGACAAATGCAATAAGATCACTTATATAATAGATATCTCCATTCCAAACTCTCATAACTTGAAAAATGCTCATACCGAAAAAATCATCAAGTACACTCCACTTACCCAAGAAATAAGGCAACTGTGAAGGATAGATAGTGTATTTATTCTGCCTATTATCCTTTCTTCTATTGTTATCATAGCACTTACACTACACAAAAATCTAAAACCTTTAAACATTAATAATAGCATATACATGACACTACAGAAAGCTGCAAAATGGAACACATGTCACATTGTTAGGAAATTTCTAAATGTGGACACACATACCAATAACACAGAACCTTAATGCTTCAATTGTTTGATAGCTATGCCTTGACTTTAATCTGGGAAAGCACTTTGTACTATATCAGTTGAGCATTACATTTGCAACTTAATAATAATAATAAATAAATAAATGTCTTATCCACAGCTGTCTATTTACTTGCTCTAAATGTACTTAAAAATCTTTGGACTACAAATGCCTAAATTTTACTTTATAATTGTGAAATAAATTTAAGAGGAAAAAATATTTCATTCAAAATATTTGTTGAATGACAATAATATGAAAAAGAATAACCTGAAAGGAAATAAAATACATATAAAACTTTTATCAAAGGGTCTCCAGTACGTAGGTCTTTGGACATAAGCTTTGAACAACCTTTCTTAACTCACCAAAACTTTTATCAGTTATCAAAATTAATCTCTGCATAATTTCTATTAAAATTAAATTTGTATAAGCCTTAGAATATTAAATAACATTTTTTTAAAATTACATTTTATTAAATAAAATTTATTAAGATTGAAAAATTCCATAAACCACCACCACATCTTCAAGATAATCAATCTATTTTCAGGAGTTCAATTTCTCATAATCCATCCACAAGTTTCCAGAGAAGGTTCATGTATTTTCCTGTACTGTGGCACCTCTGTCTTACCACCATTAAGATACTGCAAGAACTAGAGAATTGCAGAGCTATAGAATTGAGAATATAATTGATCTTGAAATTACTAATAGAAATTCATTCATAAGCCCAGTTTGTTAGTAATTGTCAGAGTTTTCATATTTTATATTATAAAGAGAGTAATTTCAATCATTTTTACACAAGTTTAAATTTTTTCTAACATATTGAAAAAGCATGCTATATGCATCACAGGGAAATATCTTTTAAAACTGATAAAAATTTAAAATAAAATTAAGTAAACTTAAATTCTATTTTTTTTATTTTTTGTTTCTATAAAATAATTGGCAAAATTGATTTATGTAATTTTAATAAGCTATTGTTATTATCTATCAGGAAATGTTTATATTGCCATTTAATTCATAGTCGAAAATATTCACAGAATAGAATTAAGTCTAATGCAGAATTTTTGAATTTTTGCACAGTTTCTTCTAGAAACTTGTATTGATATTTTCTAATTTATTTTCAGATAAGTGGTAATTTTCATGAATTCCATAACTACTCTGAAGTAGAACATAAACTGTTGGTAAACTCACAAAAGTAGTCAAAAACAAGCTACTGTAATTTTATTGGTTTATTATGAGATCACATGTTTCCAAGTTGCAACACCAATGAACAATGTGACCATGACAAGACGCATGCAACTCACACTTGTTGCAGTTGCGGTCGCCTGTGTGGCTGGAAATTGCTAAGTATGATCATTGCTTAAGGGGCAGAGGAGCAATATCCCAAATATTTTTGTACTAGAACACTGTCTCCACCCTCCAAGACATATATGTACTTTATTTTATACTATACTACAAAAATAAGGAGTAGAAACAAATATACTGTACACAACAGGTACACCTTATTTTTATTCACTCAAAATCTCACAATAAAAAATTTTTCTTACTCATTTTTGTTTGCCTAATCCCAAATATATACAGTAGAGCAGTGTTTTTCAACCTGTGGGTCGCGATCCCGCAAAGCCTTACACGGGAGGTCGAGAGTAAAAGAAAAAGACAAGTGTTTGTAGGTCCTACATCTACAATAAAAAAACTATAATTTCAGTGAGAAGGCTGTACCTGTTTTTTTACAGTACAATTGATTTTTCGATCAATATTTAGGTCTCAACAGAAAGAAAATTAAATACATAGTTTTTAAAATCACTGATATAGTTTTAATATGGCCCTGGGCGGGTCACCAGAATTTTTTAACTTGTAAAGGGCCAGTCGCGTATTCAAGAAGGTTGAAAAACACTGCAGTAGAGCATCAATTATCCGAATCAATTGGGGACTGGGGTTGTTTGGAAAATCGATTTTTCAGATAACCAATTATGTACAAAAAAAAATATTAACCTAACCCATGTTGAAATTCGTTCAAATCCTGGTACATCCTTAAGTACCCTCTCATGGTCATGCCAGTGCTGCCAGCTAAAACATGCACACCAACAAAAATAATATTGGAGTAGCCCAAGACACAGCCAAAGATTTCAGTGCCACAGCAGTAGCAGAAATTTAAATTTGCCGACTGGAAAGATTTCAGTTAATTGACGTTTTGGTTGATCAACATTCAGATAATCGATGCTCTACTGTATATATATATATATATATATATATATATATATATATA
>NW_019384979.1:346511-350555 GCF_000671375.1 Centruroides sculpturatus | reverse complement strand
TGTGACCATAGGGTCGGTATCTCTTCGATACCCCGTCAGGATGACACCACTGTATCCTTCGGTCAATAGAGTGGTTGTGGATACACGATATTTTTTGTTTTTTTGTGATAAATATGTAAATAATTTATTATAACTTTAAAAATATATAAAACTCATTTGAAAGAGAATGACTAATAGTTACAAGTAAACATTTTCAAAGCTTCATTTTCAGACTGTTGTAAAATTTCGTTCTATCTTATCTTAGCTATTAAAATTGGAACATGGTTTAGAAATTATATCTTGGATTTCATCATAAATTTGATAAAGACTAAGAAAATCAAATTCCTTGATTATATGTCTTATTAGACAAAACTTATTTCAAAACTTCTCGAAAGATAAAAAATATAAGGTAAGAAAGTTTTAGAAAGAATAATAGTTTGATAATATGAAAGAATGAACTAATTTTATTATTTTCTGTTTGTTCAACACTGGCTGCAAACAAGTCATGATATGAAATATGGGAATATCAGATAAAATTTAATATAAAATTAAAATACTGCATAGTGTTTATTATTATTATGTTGGGTTTTGTGAGTTATACTCGGTTCACACCGGTGGCTGTGTACTATGCCGGACCAGAGTCAAGGCATAGCAACCAAAACAAAACTAAAATTAAAGAAGTGTGTCAGCGTGTGTGTCTGTATTCAGGAATTTCCTAACAATGTGGCATGTATTCAATATAGTGGCCTTCTGTAGTGTGATGTATGTATTTCTATTCAATTGTAATGTTCCCAGGCTTTTGTGTAGTGTGTGTGGTATCACACCTGTACAGGAGAGAACAACAGGTACAATAAGCACCCTATCCATCCTCCACAGATGCCTTATTTCCTGGGCGAGTTCTGTGTACTTGCTAATTTTTTCAGTGCATGTGTTTTGTACATTGTGAGTGTTTGGAATGGCTATGTCTATAATGTATGTGATTTTATTGTGTTTGTCAATGAGTGTGATGTCTGGTCTGTTGTGGTAAATTGTTTTATCTGTGATTATGGCTCTGTCGTAGTACATTTTGTGCGTGTTGTTTTCCAATACTGTCTGTGGAATATACTTGTAGTATGGTTCGTGGATGTCTGCCAATTTGTGTTTCTTTGCAAGCTCTTGGTGTATTATATTTGCTACTTGATTGTGTCTATGTAAGTAATCTGTCTGTGCCAAGAGCTTGCAACCAGAAGTGATGTGTTGTATAGTTTCTGGCATGATGTGACATTTTCTGCATGTGTCATTTGTGAGTGTTGTATCTTTGAGTATGTGTTTTCTGTAGTTTTTAGTATTTATGACCTGATCCTGTATGGCAATCATGAATCCTTCCGTCTCCCCAAAGAGGCATCCCCGATCTAACCAGCTGTTTGACGCAGTTTTGTCAACAAAATCCTGGGCCAGGTCATAAGGATGCCTGCCATGGAGTGCCTTTCGAGCCCACGATTGCTTGATGGTGTCTATGCTTTTTATGTGTTGTGTCATGTCTGTATGATGTGAGTGTAAGTTTAATGGTGTGTTATTTGAGTCTGCTAGAGTTACTGCTTTATGTAACTGTGATGTTTCTTGTTTCTTGTAGAAAAACTCTCGCAGTGACTGTATTTGTTTGTAGTGAAGGTTAACTATGTCAATCAGGCCACGTCCGCCTTCTTTACGTGGAAGGGTTAATCTTTCTGTGGCGGATTTAGGATGATGTTGTTTATGCTTAGTAAGTGTTGTTCTTGTTTTCCTTTGGAGTTGCTCGAGATCTGTGTGAGTCCAATGTATAACTCCAAAAGAGTATGTGAGTACTGGGATGACATATGTGTTTATTGCTTTAACTGTGTGTTTTGCATTTAACTGTGTTCTAAGTATAGCGTTTAACCTACTTTGGTATTCTTTAATTAATCGTTGCTTTATTTGTGTATGTTCTGTTAGTTTGGCCTGTTGGAATCCTAAGTACTTGTAGAACTCGCCCTCTTCCATGGATTCAATAACGTCTCCATTTCCAAGTGCAAAATCTTCTTTCTTCAGGATTCCTTTTTCTATGTGAAGTTTTTTGCATTTGTCTAGGCCAAACTCCATTTGTATGTCCTTAGTGTATGAATGTGTGATTTGTAGGAGTTGATGAAGTTGTTTTTGTGTGGATGCATAAAGTTTTATGTCGTCCATGTACATGAGATGTGAGAGTGTAAACTGTGTTGTTTTTTCGTGTCTGATATTGTAGCCGTATTGCGTGTTGTTTAACATGTTGGATAATGGATTCAGGGCTAGGCAGAACCAGAGAGGACTCAAGGAATCTCCTTGAAAAATTCCTCGCCTAATGAATATTTCGTTTGTTTGTATGGAAGTGTTACTAACCCTGAGATGTAGTGTTGTTCTCCAGTGCTGCATAGTGTTTTCGAAGAATGCAATGAGTGATGGATGTATTTTGTACATGTGTAGAATATGTAGCAGCCAACTGTGTGGAACACTGTCGAATGCTTTTCTGTAGTCTATATATGCCATGTGTATGTTTCTGTGTTGTTTGTGTGCTTGCCGTAGAATGACTGAATCTATGAGTAACTGTTCTTTGCATCCCCTGTGATTTCTACGGCAACCTTTTTGTTGTTCTGTAAGAATGTCGTGTTCTTCAACATGTTTGTATATTTTGTTTGTGATACAGGATGTCAATAATTTGTAGAGTGTTGGAAGACATGTAATTGGTCTGTATTGTGTGGGGTCTGTGGTTTTGTTGTTTTTAGGTTTCATGTAGGTGATGCCCTGAGTAAGAAATTTTGGCATGTCTTGTGGGTTGATGATGATGTGTGTTAGATGTTTAGCTAGTTCCTGGTGCAGTGATGTAAACTTTTTGTACCAGAAATTGTGAATGTTGTCTACACTAGGTGTCTTTTAGTTGTGTGTTCTGTTAACGGCGTAGCGAATGTCGTGTATGTTTATTTCAGCACAGGGCATAGTTGGTATGTTGTGCAAGTTTTTGTTCTCCTCTTTGATCCAGCCTGCTTCAGCATTGTGTGTAACAGCACTGGACCAAAGAGAAGACCAATAAATTGTGAGTTCTTCTTCTATTGGTGTGCCACTGTGCTGTGTTTCAGTATTTGTTTTGGTACTGATTTGTCTGTAGAAAAGTTTTTCATTGTTTGTGAATAATTTATTTTGTTGTTTTCGTAGTGTACATGTTTTGTATCGTTTGAGTCTACGTGCTTTGGCTGCGAGTTTTTGTTTTAGTGTATCGATGCATTCTGTAATGTGTGTGTTGTGATGTTCATGTTTTGTGTGTGTTTTGATTTTGTTGAAAATGTTTTTGAGTTGTTTCTTTAATTTGGGTGTTATGTTGTTTTTAGTGTATTGTGTCAGCCTGCCTAAATGCTGTCTAATGTCATTTATTTGTGTTTCTATTCTTCTCTGCCAGGCAGGCTTGTGATAGAATTGTGTTTTGTGTGTGTCTGTCTGTGAGTGTATTTTCAGTCCATGGTGTGTTGCTACTGTGACTGCCCCAGCATAAACTAATGTATACTGTGACTGCCCCAGCATAAACTAATGTATGAATGTCTGAGAGTATAGAAATTAAATGGATGTAGTGTGGTAGTAAGTGTGTGTTTACATAATTTAATGTTTTTCTACTACCTTTGATGTGTTGATTTTTGGTATTCGTGGTCTTTGTGTGGGATCTGTGCTTGTATATTTAGTGAGTGTTTCCTGAAATATAAGTGAGAATGTATTAACTAATTCTATGTCTACGTTATCAGTGATGGATGAGGAAGTGCCTGTACTATCATTAGTGGTAGTTGTTGTATGTGTTCCATTATCAATGCTTGTTGCTGGATTATCCTGACAGGTTACATGATCTTCATTACTGTTAAGTGTTTCTGTCTGTATTTGATCAGCAACCTGTTGTTTGATAAGTTCAAGTGTTGGTTGTGGGATAAGGTTGTTGTGTATAATTGTTCTCTTCTGATCAACAACCCTTTGCTCGGTGACAGTGAGGTGAGGATATTGTTGTGTGAATCTATGGTGTAGTTGTTGTCTGTATGCTGTCATGTTTGTTTCGAG